>NC_091564.1:42652323-42654823 GCF_042767895.1 Penaeus vannamei | reverse complement strand
CTCTTCCTCTCTCTCTTTCTCCTTTTTCTCTCCCTCTCCTTCTCTTTCTCTTTTTTTCTCTCCCTCTCCTTCCCTTTCTCTTTTATTCTCTCCCTCTCCTTCTCTTTCTCTTTTTTTCTCTCCCTCTCCTTCTCTCTCTCTTTTTTCTCTCCCTCTCTTTTTTCTCTCCCTCTCCTTCTCTTTCTCTTATTTTTCTCTCCATCTCCTTCTCTTTCTCTTTTTTTCTCCCTCTCCATCTCTTTCTCTTTTTCTCTCCCTCTCCTTTTTCTCCTTTTTTCTCTCCCTCTCCTTCTCTTTCTCTTTTTTCTCTCCCTCTCCTTCTCTTTCTCTTTTTTTCTCTCCCTCTCCTTCTCTCCCTCTCCGTCTCTTTCTCTTTTTTTCTCTCCCTCTCCTTCTCTCTCTCTCTCTCTCCCTCTTCCCAATCCCTCCTGCTCTCTCCCACATGAAACCCGAAGCCGCAGTGTCCCGTTCCCACCTCCTCGAAGCCAAGTCCAATCTTAATTCTGCGCCTGAATATTGAACCACCGGAGCCCCCAAGGCCGGTTCTCGCGGGTCAGGTATCGGGGCTCAGGTAGCGACTTTTCTGCGTTCAGTTCGACTCTGTTTCTCTTGACAAAGGCGGTGGAAGAGGGGAAGGGGGAAGGGAGGGCAAAAAGAGGAAGAGAAAGCAAGTAGGGGTAGATATGTATATATATTCTCTTTATGTACCTACCTGCCTATATATGTATATCTGTTTATCTATTTATCTATATATATATGTATATATATGCACACACACACATACCCTCACACACACACACACACATACACACACACACATATATATATATATGATACATATATATATATATATATATATATATATATATATATATATATATATATATATATACATATACATACATATATATACATATATATATACATATATATACATACATATATATATATATATATATATATATATATATATATATATATATATATATATATATGTACATATATATACATGTATGCATGTATGTATGTATATACATCCATACACATATATACACACGTGTGCATATAACAGTATAGATAGCTGTTCCGTAATCTCTACCGGAATAGAAACGGAATCCGACACAACCAATCTTAGGGTCAAATCCCATAAGAACTGAGCCTCTATAATGCACACACATTAGCCAGTCAAACCCTACTTTAAACCTCTATGACATTCATTCGTATTCTATTAGGAAAAAAAAAAACGAATAACGAGATACCTTTGACCTTTTTTTCTCCTATATCCACGGAGTCTTTGCTGTACGAATACGGAAAGGATCAAGGGATATCACAACAGCTGAAATTTAATTGCATAATAAAAAAGAAATTAATCAAATCAAATGAAAATGACAGTGACAGAGGACACTATATTTGATTTGGATATATCGGTCACCGTTTACTGCGTACGTTCATTGATATGTTTAAAGGGCTGTAATTAATAAAACCGTGTTATGATTTGGTGAGGCTGAAGTATCGATGCCGTTAGTGTCATTGTTATTATGATTTTTGTTGTCTGTTTGCTGTTGGCATTGCTGTTGTTTGAGCAGAATACAGGCATATGTCACACACACACACACACACACACACACACACACACACACACACACACACACACACACACACACACATATATATATATATATATATATATATATATATATATATATATATATATATATATATATATATATATATATATATATATATGTATATATATGAACATACAAGAGTTACCAGAAGTTCTATGACTCTCAATTCAAGGGCATTTGATTTAACTCAGTTTTCTAAATACTTTTTACTACTATTTGTAAACTTTGGAATATAGCTCCTTCAGAGATTGTTAATTCTCCGACTCTTGAAAAGTTTAAAAGATCAGATAACACATTTTTCTTACGTAAATAGCTGACTTTCTATATTATTCTTTCGTAGCTGTATACATCTCGTTTTTTAGTGTGGCTCCTTCTATAGTTTACAAAATAATGATAATCATAATAATAATGATAAATATACGTATGTAATGCACAAGAATTTCTCATATACCAAATTTCTAATCACTACATTTACTGTTTTAATTTTAATTAGTATAATATTTCAAAATTTCTATCTAATGCCATAATTACGAAACTTAATTTTCCTTAGTAATCGCCACCACAGGAAATCTCGAGAAATTCTTAATTTTGATTTACCTTCTCTAATCTAATCTAATCTAATCTAACATGTCTTTACCAGTCTTAAGGCTCGTGGGCTGGATTGAATCCTTTTTTCTGATTAGTGTGTGCCAAATATGCAATGGGCATAGAAGCATTTTTAACCACTGGCATTTTATTCTATAAACAAATAGAATGACGAGGTAGCATATCATAATGTAGATTTTAGCAATAGATTTTATAATATAAACAAGCAATATTATCTACAAACTTAACTCAAATTTAAGATTGACTTTGTACCCTCCCTTTCGCCA
>NC_091564.1:42632323-42637323 GCF_042767895.1 Penaeus vannamei | reverse complement strand
ACCTACCTACCTACCTACCTACCTACCTACCTACCTACCTACCTACCTACCTACCTACCTACCTACCTACCTACCTACCTACCTATCTGTCTATCTATCTATTTATCTATTTATCTATCTATCAACCAACCAATCAATCAATCAATCAACCTATCTATCTACTGACCTACCTATCTATCTATCTATCTGAACTAATCACGGCAGGCACAGTGCAAGGGACAGCAAAAAGTTGTAAACAATCATTGATTTGCTGAATAAACTCTCGCTAACTGGCGCTAATAAACTAATTGAATAAAAAATATACATCATATTCGGTTGGCCATGTTTGAATTTTCATATTGTTGCTATGTGGACACTGTACTGATCATAGTGGTTTGCAATTTTGATACATAGATTTTGGCGATTGAAAATAAGCCCTGACTCATATAACCCTAAATTTAACAAGGTAATGCCGGGTTAAAATAATGAAAAAAGATAAATTAGTTTTTAGAAGGGGGAGGGGGGAGGGGGGAGGAATAATAATAGTAAACATGATAATAATGATGACGGTGATGGTGATTGCAGTGTAAATGATAATGATAATAATGGCGATGATGATAATAATGATAGCAATAGTAATGGCAAGAGCAATAATACTTTTACTACTATTGCAGATAAAAATTATAATGATAATGTTAATTATAGTAATAACATTAATAATGATATCGATGATGATAATGATAATAATAGTAATGATGAAAAATAAGGATAACAACAACAACAATAATAATAATAATACAGAAAATAACAACAGGTGATTCTTTTTTTTCTTTTCTTTTTTTTTTATAACCTTCATATCAAGGGATATAAGATAGTTATCTAGAAATTCAATTTAATGAATTTCTTATTACTGTTATTACTATTGTTAATTAGTCTTTCGTTATTATTTTGTCTTTTTGTTTTCTTTCTTTCTTTCTTTCTTTCTTTCTTTTTTTAAAATCTACTAATATCACATATTATAATTTACATTGTCGATACATTACAAATAATTCAGCGAAATAGACAGATTTTTTCTCGCTAAAATGACATGGATTTCCCTGGGTGGCAGCGATACGTTGCATTCGTTCCTATAAAAGATGGATCGGCAGTTGGATATATGAAATTTTGGGAGTTTCTGATGAAGATTAAAGAGCATGGCAGAGTCGATGGATTTTAAATAATCAAATTGAATTTCGACATTCGCAAATGACAACACTTTTTGCGTAAAAATCGTTCGTCGATGTTACTGTGTCGAGCGGACATGATAACGTAACTGGGAGAGGATATTAGAATGATAAGCAATGATAAATAGAATAAACTATAATAACAGATATTACAAATTGTGGCGTTTTGAGTCAGACTGCCGAGAAATGTTTTCCTCTTTGAATTATGACTATTACTTCTCATCTTTAAGTACACGTTAGTATATGTCTATGTCATGCTTGTCTTTTGTTTCCTTTCGTATTCGTTGTGTAGTGATTTAAATGGGTCAGGGCTGTCGATAGGTCGTAGCAAAATCTTCGTTCTTGATTCTTCATTCGTAACAAAAACTCATTCATAAAAAGATCTTCATTCTTAAATCTTCATTCTTGACGGAGGTTGAACGCCTCGACCTCAACAATTGTATCTTTTGGAACCGTCTTCAAAGAAAGGATATTTTGCGTTCTTTCATATGGATCTTTTACAGAACAGAAAGTATTCATTTTATCAAATAATTAATATTGAAATGACTCGGAAAATATTTGGCAAAACTGAGGATATTCTTGCTGTTGTGATCATTACTGTTAGTGTTAACATTTCCTATTAACTAAAATTGCTATGCAAATCAGACGCAAAACTTAATCCTGTTACTTTTCACCAACTGAATTATCCCAGTTCCAATAATTTCTTCAGTTGTAAAGACGACGAAGAAAAGGAAGAAGAAATCCTCGCCTGTGAACCATTGTCTTCAAACTCAATCAAACTTGTAGAAAGCAAACAGTACATTTAATTATAACTTTAGTATTCGTACTGCCCGCCCTGGGCCCTGACGGTGCGTGAACGGCGACAAAAGCTGACTATGATGTGAATGTTTGAACACTTGACAGCATACTCAGGATTTGCCTAAACCAGAAAGCATTTAACTGCATATACATGACACACACACAAACACACACACACACACTCACACACACACACACAGACACGTGTGTGTGAGCATTAGTTTCTACCTATATACGTACGTATCTATCTATCATTCTATATATCTATCTACTTACCTATCTACCTATCAATCCATCAATCAGTCAATCAATACATACGCATGCTACCCCACTAATTGTTCAGCACGAGCGCCGCGAGGCGCACACGCACTCAGAACGCCCCGTCCTCGGGAGACGCGTCCGGCGGCCGTTCCCCGCAGCGAAGAGGGACGCCGTCAAGGGGCACTTCCGCCGCGCCTCTCGCGATGGGCGGCATCTGCTGGCACCGACAAGCGAGGACATTAAACGGGACGTTGAGTTTCGCCTTCCGGAGCCGTTTGGGAGCGAAGGACACCTGCGGCCGACGCTCGGGCCGTCGGGACGAGTGCGGGCAGCTGTTGGCTTTGGCGAAGGATGTTTGCAGTACGTGAACACAGGCACGAGCAGATACATGCATTCATTCTTGTGTGTGTGCGTGTGCGTGTGTGTGTGTGTGTGTGTACATATATATATGTAGATAGATAGATAGATAGATAGATATGTATATTTAGATATATATAGATATAAATATGTCTATATATATATATATATATATATATATATATATATATATATACATACATATATATACATATACATGTATATATATATATATATATATATATATATATATATATATATATATATATATATATATATATATATATATATATATATATATATATATATATATATATATATATATATATATATATATATGTATGTATGTATATACATAAATAGATATAAGTATGTATATACATATACATGTATATAGATAGATAAATAGATAGATAGATATGTGTATGCGTAGTGATAGACCGCATACTTCCGACAGACCGAACGCAGACGCTCCGAGGGCCGAACACAGGAGCCGCACCAACACCTGTCCAGCGCCTTTTCGGGCCCGTCGCCGCCGCGCCCTAAGTGGCCTCGACTTCTCTTTGGTGCTGCTGGAAGTGGCCGGCTCCTCTGCTCCGTTATCAGCCCCTCCCTATTCCATCCCTGTCCCTTTTTTTTTTTACTATCTAATGTCCCTATTCTTATTTCATTGTCCCATTTTCCTATCTTTTGTCTCCGTTTCCTGTTCGGTATCCTCATTTCCTATCCATTGTCCCTATTTTATTAAGCACATTTCCTCTTCACTGCCCCCATTCCCTATCCTTTGTCTCCCTTTCTTATTTAATATCCTATTTCCTATTCACTATCCCTATTTCCTATCAATTGTCTTCTTATTCAATACCGTTATTTCCTCTTCCCTGTCCCCATATCCTATCCATTGTCTCCATTTTCTATTCCCTGTTCCTCCTCCCTCTCCCATTCTCGAACGCTGGCGCAAGGAAACCGAACAGCTCCAATCTCCATTCGGCCTCAACAGTACCCCGGCTCTGTCTGCACTCCTTGTGTGTTACGCTAATGCCGTCTTTGTGAGAGGGAGCCCGTCGATGGCTCTATCTTCATTGCTCTATTGACTCGGGGGCAGAGAGGGTGCTTCCTGCTCTTCGTAAGGAAGGGAGGTCTTCTAAGATAGCGACGTCGAGGTAGCGAAGGAGGTCAGCTTCTTTGTTTTGTTTGTATTGGTATCTCTTCGTCGATCTATTTCGATTTCTATCTTAAAATTCTAAATCATTTTATCTTATCTAGCCATCAATTTACTTAATGTCTATTCATTTACTTATCTATAAATGTATTCAATTTTAATATCTATTCATTTATTTATCTATACATCTATTCATTTACTTGTTTATGTATTCATTTAGTTATTCATCTATCTTTCTGTCTATCTATCTATATATGTATTCATTTTACTCAGGGCAAATATTCTCGGCGTGTGATTTAGGATGTCACAGGTCATACACCAGGAACCCATAGTGTCACTTACCTTCGTGATCATCAGCAATAGGATTTGATTTCATCTTCATCCACTCAAGTTCACAAGGATGTTCACCTGCAAGCGGAGGAAGGCACAGTGCATAAGCATTAATCCAAGGTAGGCATAGATTGCCCCTGTTACCATTATGCTTCTTATGGTTGGATATATTCAATACATGCTTCTATCCATCCGTCCAGCTATCCTTCCATCCATCCTTCTATCACTCTATCTATTCATCGTGCTATCCATCCTTTCATCCATCCTTCTATTCAACACACATACACAGATAAACACAATAATAGATAGGTAGATTTATATATATAGATAGATTGAGAGAGAGAGAGAGAAAGAAGGAAAGGTTGACAGACAGATAGATAGAGAGGGATCGAACGAGAGAGAAAGAGGAGATTGATAGATAGATAGGGGGTAGATAGACGAATAGATAGATAAATAGAGAGGGAGAGGGGGAAGAGAAGGAAAGAGAGAAAAAAAAGAGATACAGAAACAGAGAGAGAGAAAGAAAGAAAGAAACAGAGAGAGAGAGAAATAAAGAAACAGAGAGAGAGAGAGAACGAGTCACCCTACTTTCTTTCTTAGCATCACCTACATTTTTCCTGACAGTGACAACAGTATTATTATCATTACATTTTAGCTACTATAACCCTCCTGCCATTGGCTCCTGGGAGAGAAAGAGTTAATGAAAATAACATATCATTTGCACGAGACTAGATTAAAGCCCGCAGAATATAAAAAAAAAAAAAAAGAGAGAGAGAGAGAGAGAGAGAGAGAGAAAGAAAAGAAAAAAACTAATTTAGTTCGAGACGCGACCGACTGCCTCCTCCACATTGCGAAAGACACTTCACAGTCCCTCCATTCTTCGCAGCGACATT
>NC_091564.1:42617323-42619823 GCF_042767895.1 Penaeus vannamei | reverse complement strand
ATAATAATTATTATAATAATAACTATAATAATAATAACAATAAAAACAATGTTAATGATAATAACAAAAGTAATAATAATAAAAATGACAATAACAATTAAGATAATGAAACACAACATAAACGATTTCAACACTAATACCCGTTCTACTAATAATAATAGTCATAATTCCTATTATTACCCTGACATTTAATCAAATAATAGAAATAGATTTACGAGACTGAACACCTGCGAGCTCGCCACCCCGAAGAGCAACACCAAAACCGCCCAAATTATCCGAATTGGCCTTTACTTAACCGCCTCTGTAACTACCCTCTGCACCCGATTGTCAGATGGGTCTCTGATGTATGCAGATTGCAGGCTTGCTGTGTTGCCCACGCGATGCAATATGGGAAAATACGGTCCATGATTCCATTATTGGGTTATTCCGTTTATTGGCACTTGCTTTCTACCGGCGATATTATGTAATGAAAGAACAAGGCCATTGAGGTTGAGATGCGGTTGCTTGGGGCCTGGGGCGGGAGGTAGAATAGATAAAATCTGTCTGTTTTGTGTTGGTAAATTCGTTCTTCTTTTCGTTTTTGTTTTTTTATTATGATTATTATTGTTGTTGTTATTAATATTATTATTTTCTTGTTTCTATTTTGGTATTCTTTCGTCTCTTTGTCTTGAATATAATTTGAAATAGAACACAGTCACAATAAAGGTTGTATTGTTCCTTTCTAAATGTGTGTTTCATTTTTCTGTACGAGTGGTAATGTTTGCATTTTGGCTCATATATATATTTATTTTTGTCTTCTCTATTATTGTTTCAATTTCGAAAAAGCCTTTACCGTTCAACCTAACTCTCACAGGCTTCGAGACTAGCATTTGTTATACAGACTTGCAAGCGTTGGTATCTTGCCGTTTTACAGTTTTCTCACAGATCTCGTAACGGGCATTTTATCCGTCTTGCATCATCATTTGGCCATATGTGTCTTCGTCTTGCCAAGCTCAAGCAAACTCTCAGGGTTGTGGTTTTGGTGAAATTCAAGTCGTGTGTCTAATAAACTTTCTTAATGAATAAGTCTTTATTTGTCTTTTGCTTGCTTGTTTCTCTGCGTTCGAGATCAAGCCACTTATGTACAGCACTGATATTGTATTCTCATCCACACTCACAAACACGTACACACATATACTCGTGCACACACACACACACACACACACACACACACACACACACACACACACACACACACACACACACACACACACACACACACACACACACACACACACACACACACACACACGCACACACACACACAAGCACACTCGACTGCAAACAAAATGTATGTAAATGTACCGCTTTCTCTCGTGTAGTCTTACTGAGCTCGTCTAAGACACTCATACAGCCTCTCCTTGTGAGAAAATAAGACTAAATTCTTTGATCATCATTTTATTTGATGTCATTCGTGCCAACATCATCTTTTATTCAAACTGCTACATCATATTAATCTGAATATATGACATCATATCGTCAGTAGTGTACTGTAAATTATACTCTACCCTGATTTTATATCCCAGTAATGTACTACACTTTAAATTTTTATTTTGCAAGTTATTTCATTACACTACATGAGTTGTATCATTTCATATTCGGGTGTATTACAGTGCATTATTTATCATGCGATGTTACAGTGTATTATATCTTATGCATTATGTTTTTTTTATGAAGTGTTATATACATTTGATATAAATTGACACACCATTGTATTCTATGAGATTAGATAAGATGAGATGAGATTAGGTTAGAATTTTTAGATATGGTTAGATTAGATTAGATTATTTAGGCTACATGAGCTTAAATTAGATTGGCTTAGACTGGGATAGAATGAAATTGTTTAGGTTACGTCACATTTCATTAAACCCTGTAACATCACATCTTATTCCAGTTTCATATTACACTATATTACTTCTTACGCTTCCTTGTCCCACTGTTACACTGCGCTTTGCTACACGAGAAAAGTTATAACACATACCATCATACCAGATTCTCTTACATTACATTATACCGTGTTACATAGGACATGCAGGTCAGGTCGGGGTCAGTCATGCTACTAGTACCATGTAAATTAGTACCTGTTTTATGGTCGAGTCAGAATCAGAGCCAGAGACCAGCTCGATAGAGAGGGCGCCTCGATAACAAAAAAATGCAAGATAAATAGATAAAAAAATAAAAATAAAATAAGCAAATATTCAGAGATATGACAGGCACCAATCTTATTCATTCATAAAAGAGACACGTAATGAAACTCTTAAACTTCGTGTGTGTCCCTACTAATAATAACAATAATTACAATAATGATATCAGCAGAAGCAACAAGAACAATAACAACAATAACAATAATAATAATAATAACAATAATATTGCAAATATTAACACCACCACCTTATTGGGATATAGGACTGAAGAGGTAGACATGCCATAGTAACCTATTATATAATTCTACACTATCGGC
>NC_091564.1:42553333-42565833 GCF_042767895.1 Penaeus vannamei | reverse complement strand
GGGGAGGAAGGGGAGGAGGGGAAGGGAGGAAGGGTGGCCGGATAGGGAAGGGGGGAGGGGATGAAGGGTGTCCGGATGGGGGAGGGGGAGGAGGGTGTCCGGATAGGGGGAGGGGGGAGGGGGAGGAGGGGAAGGGTGTCCGGATAGGGGAGGAGGGGGGGAGGGGAAGGGTGTCCGGATAAGGGGAGGGGGGAGGAGGAGAAGGGTGTCCGGATAGGGGAGGAGGGAGGGGGGAGGAAGGGAAGGGTGTTCGGAAAGGGGAGGGGGGAGGAGGGGAGGAAGGATGTCCGGATAAGGGAAGGGGGAGGGGGAGGAAGGGTATCCGGATAGGGGAGGGGGGAGGGGGAGGAGGGGAAGGGTGTCCGGATAGGGGGAGGGGGAGGGGGAGGAGGGAGGGGTGTCCGGATAGGGGAGGGGGAGGGGGGAGGGGAAGGGTGTCCGGATAGGGGAGGGGGGAGGAGGGGAGGAAGGATGTCCGGATAAGGGAAGGGGGAGGAGGAGAAGGGTGTCCGGATAGGGGAGGGGGGAGGGGGAGGGTGTCCGGATAGGGGAGGGGGGAATGGGGAAGGGTGTCTGGATAGGGGAGGGGGGAGGAGGGGAGGAGGGGAAGGGTGTCCGGATAAGGGAGGGGGGAGGAGGGTAAGGGTGTCCGGATAGGGGAGGGGGGAGGAGGGGAAAGGTGTCCGGATAAGGGGAGACCTCTCTCTCTGCGATTAACGGAACGCGGGATTTCTCCGAGGAATCCCTCTTGCAAAAGGGGATCCGGGATGGTCCTGAGAGCGCGTAAGAGACGTCGGCGGAATCACTCGTCCCGCAGAAGCTCTTCCCGGGGGGGGGGGGGGGGTGAGCACTACGTCACTTCCGAAGTTCTGTTGGCACTGGATCGCGTTGAACAAATTATGAACAGATAAGAAAAAGCCTCAAACGGGGGCGCCTGTTCACGAAAGTCCCAAATATCCGTTCATGGAATCTCCCCCCCCCCCTCCACCACTACCATGAACCATACTCCCTCTGCCCCCCCCCCTCCCCCCATACCCTCATTCCATAGTCTATATACACACCAACTATAACCCCTTACCCCCCCCCCCCCCACGTTAACCCTCTCCCCTCCCCTTCTCCCCTACCCCTCATCACCTCCCCCCTCCTCCTCCCAATTCTCTCGCCTCTTTTTTTCTGCCGAGCTTGACCGGCTGCCGGTCTCGGATGCGCGACCGTTGATGAGGAAAGTAGGAAACTTTTTCTTTCTTTCTTTCTTTTTTTTATTATAATTATTTTTATTAATTTTATTCAAGAGCTATAACGAACTGCCAGAACCAGCGGTTGTGTTTCGTTATAAAAGGAGACGTTTCTTAAATCGAATTAGTTGGCGCAGACGTCCGGCCAAACAACTCCATTAGCAAATTAAGCTTCGAGACGTTTCCACCGCTCGCAAAATTGTATCCCTCCTTTTCATATTCTTAAGTACATGCCATATCCACCCGGTTTCAATATCCAGGGGGGGGGCGGATGCGATCGAAACCCACCTACCTCTGTTATATATCAATATTGAAATGTGATCCCTTTTTTTCAGATTTACGCTTTCACTTGTTGACCGAAAGACCCGTCAAAGAATTTCAATTATATACAAATTCAGAATGACGTTTTACCCGAAATGTATTTAACTTCGGTTGGTGAGTTTTAAATTCGTGCGCAAGGAGGGCTGGGTATGTGTCTGAGAGAAGGGGGGGAGGGAAAGGGAGAGAGAGAGAGAGAGGGAGAAGTAAAGAGAGAGACGCAGATTGAGAGAGAGAGAGAGAGAGGGTGGGAGGGAGGGAGAGCGGGAGGGAGGGAGAAGTAAAGAGAGAGACGCAGATTGAAAGAGAGAGAGAGAGAAGTAAAGAGAGAGACGCAGATTGAGAGAGAGAGAGGGTGGGAGGGAGGGAGAGAGAGAGAAGAAACAAATAGGGAGAAGTAAAGAGAGACTTACAGATTGAGAGAGAGAGAGAGACTTACAGATTGAGAGAGAGAGAAAGATAGGTGGAAGTAAAGAGAGACTTACAGATTTAGAGAGAAATAGAGAGATAGAGAGAAGTAAAGAGAGATTTACATATTGAGAGAAAAAGAGAGAGAGAGAGAGAGAGATAGGGGGGAGTAAAGAGAGACACAGATTGAGAGAGAGAGAGGGAGAGAGAAATAGCGAGAAGTAAAGATAGAAAATATGAAGAAACAAAGAGAGAGAAACTTACAGATTGAAAGAGAGAGAGAGATGCCGTTTCATTCTCTCCAGATTAATACACCCAAGGAAACACTCACCCCCTCCCCCCCATGTACACACACTATTCCCCCAAACACTGTGAAAGGAAAATCACCTTTACTCGACCAGCTTTCCGTGTCACCTCTCAGAACATCCTTTTTTCTCCTTCCTTTTTCCTTGGCTTTTACTCTCTCCGTCTCACTTGCTTTTCTGAAAGGACTTCAAAGACAATTCACTTTGAGAGAGTAGAATTTTTTTTTAGCTACACGTATTGGAAAAGAATATCAGCGACCCCCTCGCCTGCATTAAATGATCTCGAGTTGCACAAAGGGGTCAGGTGATTGCAAAGTGTTTGATCCCATTAATTAACCTGTTGTAAAGGAGCATTTCATTCGGACACAACCGGTTTCAGTGTGTAAATGATTTCCTTCGTAGTTTTACTAGGTTTGAAGTTTAGATTTTTTAAATAATATTCGGTGATCATGCTATCTTCATTCAACAACAGGTGGGAGACATTCTAGGAGGGAAGGTCGCATCAGAGGTCGTTCTCTCGCCACGAGGTCGGGGTCGAGTCGGCGGGGAACTGGAGTCGGGGCCGCGAGGTGGGTCAGGCCTGGCATATGGATCGGTGGCGGTTGATTAGGAAGGGCATCCAGGCAGGCGATGCGGTGCTGCCGAATGACCTCTCAATAATGGACTGAGAGAGGCCGAGTTCCAGCAGTGAAATGAATGCCTGTTGCACAAACACACGCATGTATGTATATATGTGTGTGTGCTGTGGTGTGTGTGTGTGTGTGTGTGTCTGTGAGGAGTTTCTCTTTTCCTATGGTATTTTAGCCCCTTTCGTTTTTTTGTTTGTTTTTTTTTTGGCATGATTGCATAATAAAGCCACTCGAGGAATAAAGGAAACGTATTTCATTATCTCAATTGCATATTTAAATGAAACATTCAAAAACAAGTTAACAGCCGTGTCCCTGGCGCTAAGAGTCTTGGCACCAAGAGCTGGGGCACCGAGGTGGGCGGCGCCAAGACCGAACTGCCATGTCTCTCTCGACGTGGGCGACCTGGAGCGCCACCTCTGCCGGTCGTGTGCCATCCGTACCCGCGTGGCCACCTGCACGTCACCTGCGATGTCCTCCAACAAGCTACCTGTATATTTCATCCTTTGTCTCCCTCTTCCTCGTCTTCCTTCTATCCTTCCCAAGACGACTTGCTTTTCCAATACACTCCCTCTCTGCAGGTGCCCTAAGAACTCGAGTTGTCTTGACCTTATTCTGCCCATTAATTCCTTTCTCACTTCCGCTACTTCCATCACCTTCTCGTTTGTCATCCTCGCTGTCCATGGCATTCTAAGCATCCTCCTCAGACACCACATCGCCATTACTTCTATGCGTTTTTTTTTTTTTTTTTTTTTTTTTTTGCCTCATCGTTTGTGTCCACACTTTGCTCCAATAGAGAGAGGGAGAGGGAGAGAGAGACAGAGAGAGAGAGACAGACAGACAGACAGACAGACAGACAGAGAGAGAGAGACAGAGAGAAAAGAAAACAGAGAGAGAGAGAGAGAAGACTGGCCATACAAAGCTTTTCAATACTCTGTCTCGTTCTCATGTTTGTCAATACCTTCAGGAGCTGGAGCTTGGAATGGGTCTAGATCTCGCTGATGCAGTTGCTACCCACAGAAGGAGGCTAAAAATAGAGTCCATTACGATAGGAACCAGGATCCTTTAGTAATTTTTCAAAGATATTGCAATGTATGAAAAAGTATAGGTTTCAACACGTCTATACATGTATCATAGAGAAATGGATGACGTACAAGGTGTATTCACATGCGATCAGTTGACAAGATCGGAGCCAAGTGACCGTCCACGCTGAGGGTCGACAACTTTGCTTCGGTGGCGGTACATACATGCACATTTACACACACACACACACACACACACACACACACACACACACACACACACACACACACACACACACACACACACACACACACATTTATATATGTTTGTTTGTTTGTTCAACAGGCACTCATTTCCCTGCGGGACCTCGGCCTCTCCCAGTGCATCCCTGAGAGGTCATTTGGCAGAACCGCATTCGCTTGATTGGATTCCCGACCTAATCAAACCGTCCAATGTCAGATTGCTATGCCAGGCTTATGTGTGCCTGTGTGTGGGTGTACAAGCACGTAGAAGTAAGTATGTGTGGTCATGTACAAACGCACACACAGATATATATAGATAGACATGAATATGCACACACGTACACTAAATTCTTGTCTATCGCCAAAACGTAAAATTCATAAACGGTACATTTCAATATGTACATAAAAGCGTCATGAAATATGAAATTTTATGCATATTGACACGCACACACCCACGCTTCACTGCACTATGTAGATATAGAGACTTTAATCTATCTAAAATGACTTTATGGATTGCACAGGCTGCCATTGAGATAAACTAAACTGCAACATAACAATATTCCTCGGTTAACAGCGCCCCATCTCTTCCATTTCAAGCTTTCCACAATCGCCGCATAACCGCTTATACATTGCCAAAGATACGCGGGTTATAACGATAAACCAAATCTACAGACCTTTCCCAATCCCCACTGGTTTAGCGAGGTTTATTCTTAGATTCGGTGAGAATGCGAAAACTTTGCGAGTGGAGAGGTGGAAAGGGTGTTTTTCCAATGTCAGAAGGTAAGATCTTTTTTCTAATCTATTTAATTATGTAATTATTCCAGGTTATAAGGGTTTAATGGTTAGTGCTATTGGTGATGGGCAACTTCATGAGTGTGATGAGGACGAATTGATAGGGAAACAGCTGATGATTGAAGATGAATATGGTAATGGCAATGGTGAACATGTGAAAATCACGGACATTGCTGAGTAATGGTGTAGGTAACTGAAACATGATGATAATGATAAAGTTAATAAGAATGATGGTTATTGATAATATCCATGATAATGATAGTAGCACTGATTATGACTATGACAGTTAGCATCATTGATAATGATTTTACTAACAGTAATAATAATAATAATGATAATAACAAGAACAATGATAATGATAATAATAATAAAAATGATAATGATAATAATAATAGCAATAATAAAAATAATAATAATAATAGTAATAATAATAATGATAATAATCGTGATTATAATGATATCAGTAATGAAAACAATGAGAATAGCAATGATAGAGATGAAATTAAAATGATGATGATGAGGATAATAATAGTGATGGCAATGATGACGACGAGGATGGTGATGATGATAAACGGAAAGAAGAAAGAAAACTAAAAATGAAAATTTAAAGAAAATAAAAAGTAAAAAGAAAAGGGGAATGAAAACACGAAAGAATGAAAGAGAAAATAAAAGAAAAACAAAAAACAAAAACAAAACAAAGAAAAATAGAAAGAAAGTAAAACAATTTAGACGCAAAGTTCATTGCACTCTCGCTAGCATTATCATATTTTTTTCAGTGTTCGTCATTTTTTTTTTTCTTTTTTTTTTTTGCGATGCCAGATTAATATTTACACTAATTGATGGAGACACTTTAATTATATGTCGCTTGTTAGAACGAATCTTGACGGATATGAGAGATGGATATTTTCCTGCGAATTAAAATGACCCGAGTGTAATATTAATTGTCTTTTCGAAAAAGAAAAATACGTGTTAATCTAATTGTTCTGAAAATGCACAAGGAAGAAGATGGATCATAGGGAATATAAAGGAAAATGAGGAGTATATAAGGAAGAGGAGGAGGAGGAGGAGGAGGGAGAAGAAGAAGAGGAAGAGGAGGAGGGGGGAGAAGAAGGAGGGGGAGGGAAGGGAGGAGAAAGGAGGAGGAGGGAGAGGAGAAGGAGGAGGAGGAGGGAGAAGAAGAAGAAGAGAAGGAGGAGGAGGGGGGAAGAGGCGGAGGAGGAGGAGGGAGAAGAAGAAGAAGAGGAGGAGGAAGAGGCGGGAAGAAGAGGCGGAAGAGGAGTAGGAGGGAGAGGGAGGAGGTGGCGGAATGGGAAGAGAAGGAAACGGAGGAGGAGGAGGAGGAGGAGGAGGAGTAGGTTGAGGTAGGAAAGGGGGAAGAGGACGAAGAAGGAGGAGGGGGAGGAGGAGGAAGGAGAAGAAGAAGATGAGGAGGAGAAGGAGGAGGAAGGGAAGGAGAAGGAAGGGGAGACGAAGGAATAATAGTAAAAATAGCAATAATGATGAAAATGATGAAGAGAGGAAAGCATAAAAAAAAATAAAAGTAAGAAAAAATAGATGACAGGGAAGGAAAAGAAGAAAGAGAATAAAAACAAGAAAACAATTAAACGAAGAAAGAAAACGAAAAAGAAGTAAACAAATAAATAAATAAATAAAAACAAAAAACATGAAAGAAAAGAAAACGTAAACGCTTGTTATTAAACCTTCGCGAAAAAAAAAACCTTTTGCCCTTCTCCCCAATTCCTTCATCATCCTTCTTTCTCTCGGCCACAAACCCGTGCATTAGTGAGGAGGTTCGGTTCTTCGTCTCAGCTCCTCTAATCTGATTTCAGTCCTTGGTTCAGGAGCTGGGGCCAGACCGGAGAGAGACTGAGCGGTTCAGGAGCTGGGGACAGACCGAGGCAGACCGAGCGGTTCAGGAGCAGGGGAGAGACCGGAGAGAGACTGGGTGGTTCAGGAGCCTTGGGTCAGACCGAGGCAGACTGAGCGGTTCAGGAGCTGGGACCAGACCGAGGCAGACTGAGTGGTTCAGGAGCCTTGGGTCAGACCGAGGCAGACTGAGCGGTTCAGGAGCAGGAGAGAGACTGAGTGGTCCAGGAGCCTTGGGTCAGACCGAGGCAGACTGAGCGGTTCAGGAGCAGGGGAGAGACCGGAGAGAGACTGAGTGGTTCAGGAGCTGGGACTAGACCGAGGCAGACTGAGTGGTTGAGGAGCCTTGAGTCAGACCGAGGCAGACCGAGTGGTTCAGGAGCAGTGGACAGACTGCGGTAAACCGAGTGGTTCAGGAGCCTTGGGTCAGACCGAGGCAGACTGAGTGGTTCAGGACCTGGGGACAGACTGAGACAGACAGAGTGGTTCAGTAGCTGGGACAAAGCATCCGGTACTTTAGCCATATTGCTATATTTCTTAATATTGTTTCATCTTATTATTAATAATATTACCATTACCATTATCCCTTTTTTATTGTTGTTATTATCTTTATGCTAATTATTATTACATATTTAATAGGAATAATTAGGATAATAATGCTTCATAATAATGATGATAATGATGATGATGAAAATTATAATAATAACAACAACAAATATAGTAATAATAACAACAATAACAAAAATGACAATGAAAAGCTTCCACTAACATTTATCATCGCCATCGTCCTTATACTAAAAAAAAACACCAGAAATTGCCTAAATCATTAAAAGTCAAGCTATGTAATTCATCTGATTAAAGAAGCGGGAAGTGACATTAACAGCTGATAGCAATAACTCAAGTGACCCAATTCGAGGCATGTGACGCTTTGGGAGACTAGATATGTCCAAATAAATTAAGGAATCCTAAATTTAATTTAGTTTTTTTTTGCAGATAATTTAAAGGGAGCTGTGTGGCGGGTGCTCAGGTACCAGAGTTGCTGCTGTGACTATTTTTTTGCTTGTCTGTCTCTGTCTCGCCTTCCTCTCTCCTCCTCCCCTCTCTTTCTTTTTTCTCTCTCTCCCCCGTCCTCTCCCTCTTTCTCTCTCTCTTTCTCTCTCTCATGTCCTCTCTCCCTCTTTCTCTCTCTTTCTCTCTCTCTTTCCCTTTCTCTCTCTCTCTCTCTCTCTCTCTCTCTCTCTCTCTCTCTCTCTCTCAATCTCTCTCTCTCTCTCTTTCCTCTCTTTCTCTCTTTCTCTCTGTTTCTCGGTTTTTCTCTTTTTTTTTCTTTCTCTCTTTTTTTTTTCTTTCTCTCTTTCTTTCTTTCTCTCTTTTCTCTTTCTCTTCCTCTCTCTCCCCCGTCCTCTCTCCCTCTTTCTCTCTCTCTCTCTCTATCTATCTATCTATCTATCTATCTTTCTATCTACCTATCTATCTATCTCGCCTTCCTCCCTCCTTACCCCTTCACTCCCTCCCTTACCCCTTCACTCCCCCTCTCTCCCCCTCTCTCTTTCTCTCCCTCCCTCTCTCTCTTGTCCCTCCCTCTCCCTCCCTCCCTCTCCCCCTCTCTCTTTCTCTCCCTCCCTCCCTCTCTCTGTCCCTCCCTCCCTCCCTCTCCCCCTCTCTCTCTCCTCCCTCCCTCCCTCCCTCCCTCTCTCCCCCCCCTCTCTCCCTCTCTCTCCCCCTCTCTCTTTCTCTCCCTCCTTCCCTCCCTCTCCCCCACTCTCTCTTTCTCTCCCTCCCTCCCTCTCTCTCTCCCTCCATCCCCCTCTCCCCCCTCTCTCTCTCCCCCTCAACCATCAAACAAGTTTATCCCTGTCCATCAATACGTAGAATTGGTAGACTCGTTGCTCGTTAATCTATTATAAGATTAATGCTCGTCGTACTTTTTTTTTTTTTTTTTGGAAGTTGTGTGTGATCATGCATATTGTGTGACAAAGGGAGCGGTGGATCAACAGGTGATGGAGGCTGATGAGACGTAAATGGAAAGGCGATTTCGGGCGAAGCCGGGCGTGGGCGTGAGATTATCTCTTTTTATTTAGTTTTGGGTGTTGTTTTGCTCTTTTTTTTTTGGGGGGGGGGGGCGTGGGAGGTGGAGGGTTGGTGTTAGTTTGCCTGGTTTGTTTTCATGGTTGTCTGTCTGTCCCTGTCTCTCTGTCTGTCTCTTTCTGTCTCTGTCTCTATCTCTTTTATCTATTTTTGTTTCTCTATCGGTTTCTATTTTTGTTTCTCTCTCAGTTTCTATTTTTGTTTCTCTCTCAGTTTCTATTTTTGTTTCTCTCTCAGTTTCTATTTTTGTTTCTCTCTCAGTTTCTATTTTTGTTTCTCTCTCAGTTTCTATTTTTGTTTCTCTCTCAGTTTCTATTTTTGTTTCTCTCTCAGTTTCTATTTTTGTTTCTCTCTCAGTTTCTATTTTTGTTTCTCTCTCAGTTTCTATTTTTGTTTCTCTCTCAGTTTCTATTTTTGTTTCTCTCTCAGTTTCTATTTTTGTCTGTCTCTCAGTTTCACTTTTCAATTTCTCTTTCTCTTTCTCTTCTCTTACTCTATTTCTGAATTTCGTCATTTTTCCCATTTTCTCTGGTTAAAAGCTTGCGTCATCCTGCTGAGCGAAAATGAGGCAGATAAAAATTACCGGTCTGCCATGTATATATATATATTCACTTACTACATCTTTCATACATAAGTACATATACACATATACATAAACATATATATATACATATACATACATATACATACATACATATATATATACATGGTATGTATACACACACACACACACACACACACACACACACACACACACACACACACACACACACATACATATATATATATATATATATATATATATATATATATATATATATACATTGCACATAATTTCTCTTGGGCAATGAGCACAGACAATACTGTGAAATTTTGCAGCGCTAGTTATGAGAGTGTAAATTTGTTATCTGATGAAGTTTATTGCCGTCATTAGCATCTGTAAAGCGGCCAATGACACGTGAAATTAGATATATGTTCCGCTCTGTTCTCCGCATTCTTCATCAAGAACAAAATGTGAGAGAAAAAGAGACGGCGAGAGTGTTATGTCTCGTGAATTAAGTGCGATAAGCGCGTTTGTTCAGACTTTGTTTCTTGGTAAATGGACCGGGACTTTTTTTATTATTATTGTTCTTATTTAATTCATATTTCATTTTCTAATTTAGCTTATTTCTTGTTTAGCTTATTACCTTATTTATTGTACCTATTTTATTTTTATTTCCTTTTTTTCTGGTTGATTTTTTACAGTTAATTTCTTTTCTTAGGCAAAAGGCAATTATTATCTTATTTTTTTCTTCATTTCCTGTCCTTTTTTTCTTTCTTACATGTAAGAAATATAAAGCTTCGTTTTCAAATATAAGAATACTAAACAGATGTGGGAAGGAGCCAATGCTAGCCGTTTGTCAATCATTTTGGGATTATCATTTTGTTTTATGCAATTTTAACGTAGCACACTTTCGGGTAGGACTAAAACGCATTTGCATAAAACATGGAAATACATTACCCGTTTAAAAGCAATTATACCAGTGAAGGGATGATTATGCAGTTGAATGAGATCTCCTAACTAATTCATGTGCAAAATATCTGGACAATTTATTACCCTTATATTTTCATTTGGCCATGAGAATCATTTTATAGATGAGAGAGAGAGAGGGGGGGGAGGAAGAGGTAGATGAAGAAAAGAGAGAGAGAAGAGGAAGAGAGAAAGAGAGAGAGAGAAGAGAAAGAGAATAAGGAAGAGAGAAAGAGAGAGAGAGAAGAGGAAGAGAATAAGGAAGAGAGAGAGAGAGAGAGAGAGAGAGAGAGACAGAGAGACAGAGACAGAGACAGAGAGAGAGAGAGAGAGAGAGAGAGAGAGAGAATACACACACAAAAATCGGCTAAGGCTTTTCACTACCAAGAATTTCCAAATTCCATTTATACTTAAACAACACCAAATACATACTTCCAAGGCCTACAACAGACGATCGTGAACTGCACATTAGTGGTTAAACCGAACCGAACATACTATATAGGCAGTTAACACAAATTGCGACAAAACGTTTATCTGAGGGAATATACCTTGCCAAAACGTTTATCTCTTCATAGAATATACCTGCCAAGGATACCGACCGTTTATCTGGGAGGGAATATACCTTGCCAAAAGCAATTTTATCTGAGGGAATATACCTTGCCAAAACGTTTATCTTATGGGAATATACCTTGCCAAAACGTTTAATCTGAGGGAATATACCTTGCCAAAACAGTTTATCTGAGGGAATGGCATACCTTGCCAAAACGTTTATCTGAGGGAATATACCAACGCCAAAACGGTTATCCTGAGGGAATATACCTTGCCAAAACGTTTATCTGAGGGGAATATACCTTTGCCAAAACGTTTATCTGAGGGAATATACCTTGCCAAAACGTTTATCTGAGGGAATATACCTTTGCCAAAACGTTTATCTGAGGGAATATACCTTCTGCCAAAACGTTTATTATCTGAGGGAATATACCTTGCCAAAACGTTTATCTGAGAGGAGATATACCTTGCCAAAACGTTTATCTGAGGGAATATACCTTGCCAAAAACGGTTATTCGAGTCGGAGATATACTCTTGCCAAAACTGTTTATCTCGAGGGGAATATACCTTGCCAAAACGTTTATCCTGAGGGAATATACCTTGCCAAAACGGTTATCTGAGGGAATATACCTTGCCAAAACGTTTTATCTGAGGGAATATACCTTGCCAAAACGGTTATCTGAGGGAATATACCTTGCCAAAACGGTTATCTGAGGGAGATATACCTTGCCGTAAAACGACATCTGAGAGGAATTATACCTTGCCAAAACGTTTATCTGAGGGAATATACCTTGCCAAAACGTTTATCTGAGGGAATATACCTTGCCAAAACGTTTATCTGAGGGAATATACCTTGCCAAAACGGTTATCTGAGGGAATATACCTTGCCAAAACGGTTATCTGAGGGAATATACCTTGCCAAAACGTTTATCTGAGGGAATATACCTTGCCAAAACGGTTATCTGAGGGAATATACCTTGCCAAAACGTTTATCTGAGGGAATATACCTTGCCAAAACGTTTATCTGAGGGAATATACCTTGCCAAAACGTTTATCTGAGGGAATATACCTTGCCAAAACGGTTATCTGAGGGAATATACCTTGCCAAAACGGTTATCTGAGGGAATATACCTTGCCAAAACGGTTATCTGAGGGAATATACCTTGCCAAAACGTTTATCTGAGGGAATATACCTTGCCAAAACGGTTATCTGAGGGAATATACCTTGCCAAAACGTTTATCTGAGGGAATATACCTTGCCAAAACGTTTATCTGAGGGAATATACCTTGCCAAAACGTTTATCTGAGGGAATATACCTTGCCAAAACGGTTATCTGAGGGAATATACCGTAACCAAAGCCGTTTAGCTGCCACGTTAAGCATTAAGATCAAAATACATTTACGATAAAAGTTCACAAAGGAAAAGTTCGTAAGCCTCTGGTAAGTAGCGGTAGATATATATCCTTGCAGTATTTTACGTAAGAAGTTCAGAAGAGTTGGTAAACAAGGTCCACTATGAAGGTGCATCGAACAAGTCT
>NC_091564.1:42543333-42545833 GCF_042767895.1 Penaeus vannamei | reverse complement strand
ATTATCGCCATTATCATTATCACTATTATCATTAACATTATTATTTTATTTTTTTGTTTTAATATTATTACTATTATCATTGTTATCATTACTATTATCATCATAAACATTATCATTCTTATTACTGTTATCATCATTACTATTATTATCATAATTATCACTATCAGTATCTTTTATAATTGTTATCACTATTGTCATCACCATTATGGTTATCAATATTGTCATTATTATCAATACTATTGTCAATATCATTATCATCACTATTATCATTATTATTATCAGTGTTATTATCATTATCACCATCATCACCCTTACCTTCATCATCGTTATTATCATTATCACCATTATCATTATCATTATCGTTATCATCATCATCATTACCATTCTCAGTCATATCAGTACCATAATTTTTGATGTTTTTATTGCTATTACCATCCTAGATAAAATAAAAGATGATGCAGATAATGATAATGATAATGATAATAATGATGAAGAACCTTAATGATAATAATTACATTAATAATGATAATGACAATGACAATATGATGATAATAATAACAGTAATGATATACAAAAACAACAACAACAACAATAATGATAATATTGGCAATAATGATATTAATGATAATGATAATGATAGATGACAGTAATATATACAGATAATAGTAATGTTAATAATAAAGACAATAGCAAATATAGATAATAGTAATAAAGATTAAGGCAATAGTGCTAATAACAGTAAGAATAATATTGATGATAATAGATAATACTGTAATAATAAGATCATGATTATGATATGAAAATCATTATATTAATAATAGTAATGAATTTGATAATACTCATATTGATGATGATAACAGAGATGATGAAAATGATAATAAAAATGATGATAATAAAAGTGATGATGGTAATAATAATAAGAATAACAATAATTACATTAATAATAATAATAATAGTAATAATGAAAAATATAATAATAATAACAGTAATGATAACGACAATATAATAATGATAATAGTAATGATAAATAATAATGATAATACTAGGAACACTACTGATAATAATAATCAAAGTGATAATGAAAGTAATGATAATGAGGATGATGACAACAATGATGATAATGATAATAATGCCAATAGCAATATTAATGATAATAATCATGATGGTGAAAATAATGATAATAATAATGATATCAATAGTGATAATGATGATGACGATGATAATGATCATGCTAATAGTGATAAAAATATTGATAGTAATTGTAATAATAAAAGTACGATCATCATTGTCATTATTGTGTTTATTATCATTATAAAGAGAGATAAAGAAAGGAGAGAGAGAGAGAGAGAGAGAGAGAGAGAGAGAGAGAGAGAGAGAGAGAGAGAGAGAGAGGAGAGGAGAGAGAGAGAGAGAGAGAGAGAGAGAGAGAGAGAGAGAGAGAGAGAGAGAGAGAGAGAGAGAGAGAGAGAGAGAGAGAGAGAGAGAGAGAGAGAGAGAGAGAGAGAGAGAGAGAGAGAGAGAGAGAGACAGAGAGAGAGAGAGAGAGAGAGAGAGAGAGACAGACAGACAGAGAAAGAGACAGAGACAGAGACAGAGAAAGAGCAAGAGGATGATTTCCATACTAATATGAAACAAGCACACACCGTATAGCTAGTCCGCTTTCATGGTCTCATTCCACCAAAGTTTCCTTGTTATCAGCGAATGGAACGGCCAATAAATTCCCAGGATTTAATTGTTTGGCGTCAAAGTACCTGTTCCGTTGTCCAACAGGCTGTAGCAGTGATCGTTTTAGATCTAAAATATGAAGAGGAAAGCCAAAATAAACAATGCAGTGCTGTCGAGGAATAAACCATGAGACGAGTGCATTTTACATCGAGTGTTGAGGTCACGAGGGAGACAAGAGTGGAGGTATTGGGGGAGCGTCCTAAGGGGGAGGGGGAGGAGAGAAGGGGAGAGAGGAATGGGAGGAAGGAAAGGAGAAGGAGAAGGGGATGGGGAAGGAAAAAGGAAAGAGAGACAATGAGGGAGAAGGAATGATGGATATAGTGAGAACAGGAGAAAAAACTAGAGGTACAAACACAGGCAGATTAAGTAAAATAATGTCATTTATATTATCAGCCAAGAATTATATTAACATTTGTTTAAAGATGTACTGTTGGAAACCCTATCGAATTCTCAGTGAAGTATCCATTATTGTCATGGCGAATGCATAAGCTATATATATATATATATATATATATATATATATATATATATATATATACACACACACACACACGCACACAACACACACACACACACACACACACACACACACACACACACACACACACACACACACACACACACACACACACACACACACACACATACACACGTCTCTATATACGATTTTATGCCTGGTTACTTGAGAGTGTAAGCTTATCATATATATATATATATATATATATATATATATATATATATATATATATATATATATATATATATATATATATTT
>NC_091564.1:42495833-42503333 GCF_042767895.1 Penaeus vannamei | reverse complement strand
CCTTTATTCTATTACTAGAACCTCAACAACTATTAAAACTACTACTACTACTACTACCACCATTATCCTACTATTACTACGACTATCGTCATACTACTTAAACTACTTTTACTATCCAATTGCTATAATCCCATTATTACTACCACTACTATCATCCTATTACAACTACGATCATCTAACTACTAGAACTACTACATCCTAGTACTAGAACTACTTACATGCTACTAAGTCCTATTGCGATGAACGGACTATGAAGCGACTCCAAATGATCATGATAGTGATGATGATGATATTGATGATAAGATGATAGTGATTATGATATTGATTATTGCAGCCAGAGGCACTTAGGTCTAATGATATCCTTCAGTGGCAAATATAATAAGTTGAATGGAATATATATATATATATACATATATATATATATATATATATATATATATATATATATATATGTGTGTGTGTGTGTGTGTGTGTGTGTGTGTGTGTGTGTGTGTGTGTGTGTGTGTGTGTGTGTGTCTGTGTGTATAAACATATATGTTTATATATATGTACTTACATTATTTTTTATAATTATCAATATCATCAGCCATCATTTTTATCTTTATCATCATGACCATCATCATCATCATCCATTATCACAAACCCATTTCCTCTCTTCTCTGCCCCGCCCACTCCTCCTCGCAGCCTCCAATTCACTTTCCTTCCCTCTCAGACACTCCATGTCAATTTTCGTTCCCTCTGCACGACGAAGGGGATTCCCCAACACCAAGGATAATGCCGTTTTTCAAATATCCGACGATCTTCTGAAAACGAAAGTTGTCCTCGTCCAGTTCTTCGCCTACCCTCTCCTGCTCCTCCTCCTCTCCTCCTCCCTCTCCCTCCTCTCCCTCCTCTTCTCCTCCTCTTCCTCCTCTTCCCTCCTCTTCCTCCTCTTCCTCCTCTTCCTCCTGTATTCCTCCTCCCCCTCCCTCCCCCTCCTCCCCTCCTACCCCTGCTACCTCCTACCCCCTCTTCCTCCTCCCCCTCCTTCCCCCTCCTCCTCTCTCCTCCTCCTCTCCCTCCTCCTCCCCCTCCTCCCTCCTCTTCCCCTCCTCTCCCCCTTTCCCTCCCCTTCCTCCCCCTCCCTCCTCCCTCCTCCTCCCTCCTCCTCCTCCTCCTCCCCCTCCTCCTCCCCTCTTCCCCCTCCTCCCTCTCCCTCCTCCCCTGCCCCCCTCCTCCCTCCCTCCCTACCCCTTCCCTTCCTCCTTCCCCCCTCCCTTCTTCTCCCCCTCCCCCCCTCCTCCCTTCCTCGTCTCCCCTCCCTCCTCCCTCCTCCCTTCTCCCTTCTTCTCCCCTCCTCTCCTCCCTCTCCTCCCCCTCTTCCCCCTCTTCCCCTCCTACCCCCTCCTACCCCTCCTCTCCCTCCTCTCCCCTTCTCCCTCTCCTCCCCTCCTCCTCTTCCCCCTCTTCCCCCTCCTCTCCCTCCTCCCCCTCCTACCCCTTCTCCCTCTCCTCCTCCTCCTCCTCCCCCTCCTTCCCCCCTTTTCATGTAAAGCCTGTTTGCTCTGGCCTCCGGGGACATGCTTGCTTAGACTGTTTGGACTGCGAACAACATCCTGGCCCATAGAGGGAACTTGGCTGTGAGCTTTTGTTCAATTTATAATTCCTGTTCCATATCTGATGACTGAAGCTGTTTCTTAGGGTTATTGTTTGTGTAGCTCGGGCAGTGTATCCCTCGATTCTAACTTTGATTTGGAAGTCTGAAATCCCGCTACTGTTCTAGCCTCGTAAATCGATGTTTTTTGTTATAGTTTCAGTGCGTATGGGCATTTGTATACCCTACACAGCTAAGGGTATTAGGCCTCTGTCTGATTTCATGTTTCCCATGCTTCTGTATTTTTTTCTTTTCTTTTCTTTTCTTCTTCCTCATCCTCTTCCTCTTCTTCTTCTTCTTCTTCATGTTCCCCTTGCTTCTGTATTTTTCTTTTCTTTTCTTCTTCTTACTCCTCCTCCTCCTCCACCTCTTCTTCTTCTTCTTCTTCTTCTTCTTTCTTCTTTTCTTTTTCTCCTTCTTCTTCATCTTCTTCTTCTCCTTCTTCTTCTCTTCTTCTTCTTCTTCTTCTTTCTTCTTTTCTTTTTCTCCTTCTTCTTCATCTTCTTCTTCTTCGAGCAGCTGACTCGGCTTACACCCTGAAGCACCGTCCGGAATGACACCAGGAACCCCTGTGGGATACAGTCCATCTTCTGGAGAGTGAAGGGGCACTCTTTCCAGGGGCATTCCTCAGCCGTTACGTATTCTTTCACTCACACAAGAAGGATGACGGTGTCTTATAATATCTTCAGTTATGTATCCTTATTAGAGTGTTAATCTTCTCCTGTGACTCTCGTTTTAATCTTCTCCTGTGACTCTCGTGTTAATCTTCTCCTGTGACTCTCGTGTTAATCTTCTCCTGTGACTCTCGTGTTAATCTTCTCCTGTGACTCTCGTGTTAATCTTCTCCTGTGACTCTCGTGTTAATCTTCTCCTGTGACTCTCGTGTTAATCTTCTTCTGTGACTCTCCGTACATCTTCTTCTTCTACATTCGACTTTAATCCCATTGAGTTCTGGGGCCAGCCGCTCGAGTTTTCCCTCCTCCATAATTTTCCTTCTCCTCTGTGACTCTCAGTACATGCTACGTGTAAGTTGCGTGCGCGGCCTTCCCTATTCGGGCGATGAACACAGGTGAAAGTTAACAACACATATTCCAAGGGACCTTTATTGACTATTAATATTAACTATTTGCACAGCTTTTCCCTCGGCGGATATCCAGAAATCATACAGAAAGATAATATTAAATCCACAGCATGGTCACTGAATAAGGTCAATACAGTAAGCTGCCAAATATTCAAAATATATGTCTATATATAAAGAGGGAGAGAGAGAGAGAGAGGGAGAGAGAGAAAGAGAGAGAGAGAGAGAGAGAGAAAGAAAGAGAGAGAGAGAGAGAGAGAGAGAGAGAGAGAGAGAGAAGTGGTGAGAGAGAGAGAGAGAGAAAGAAAGAAAGAAAGAAAGAGAGAGAGAGAGAGAGAGAGAGAGAGAGAGAGAGAGAAAGAGAGAAAGAAAGAGAAAGAGCGAGAGAAAAAGAGAGAGACAAAAAGAGAAAGAGCGAGAGAGAGAGAGAGACAACCTCATGCAGAGTTTCCCTCCCATTATATAAGTGACCCCCAAGTCCCGCTGAATTTATCGCTTGTCTGACCTCATTAAGGCAGTACTTGAGACAATGGCTTAACATCAGTGGAATATTTAATTCCGAATGGCTTCGCTAATGAGCCTCTGAACCTTTCTGGCAAATTACGAATGGCTTATTAACTAGCGCCGAGCGAGCTACGAGCTCTTAAGTAGAGAATAATCTCGACGGCAATTTAGAGGCAAGTTGAAACAGGTGTTGTATATTTCTATTTTCGAACCGTCGCTTCACATCTTTGTGAGATGGTCATGTAAGCCTGCAATGTGTGTATGTATATATAATATATACGCACAGACACACACAGACAAAAAAACATTTTGGTTTTTGTCTGAAGAGGAACTCGTGAAGAGTTCGAAACGTCACGCTTATTTTCATTTCTCATTGTGGCTAGTTTCATTTTCATTTTTGTGTACACGTGATTGTGTCAGTGCTTGTGTAAATATATATATATATATATATATATATATATATATATATATATATATATATATATATATATATATATATATATGTTTATATATATGTATATACATACATACTGTACATATCTATATTTATCTATATATATCTATCTATCTATCTATCTATATGTATATATATATATATATATATATATAATGTGTGTGTGTTTTTTTTTGGGTGTGTATGTGTGTATGTATGAGTGTGTGTGTGTGTGTATGTGTGTGTGTGTGTGTGTGTGAGTGTGTGTGTGTGTGTGTGTGTGTTTGTGTGTGTGTGTCTGTATATAAATATATAAATATGTATATACATACTTACTTGTATATATATATAATTATATGTATACATATACATACATACATACATATATACATATATACATATATATATATATATATATATACATATATATATATATATATATATATATATATATATATATATATATATATATATATATATATATATATATATATATATATATATATATATATATATATAAAACATCTGAGAAATATCCATAGAAGCCCCTCGTCTCAGCGAAAGGAACACCGCCGTCTCGGAAGAAAATCGCGGCGGTTCCTCACGACCTGGTTCTTCCTCCTTCCAGGGTTTTGCTCTCCCAAAAACCCTCATTATTAAGTCAATATTTGGGAGGAATCGATACCGGCAGATGGTATTGCATTGTACATATTTGATTTCTTGCAACGTCGGCGGAAGGGGGGATATTGCAGGGATGGAGTGCAGTATTTTTCTTTCAATATATAAACGCTTGGATATGAAGTTTGCGCTTGTTCCGTGCAGACTCGGGGGGGGGGGGGGGAAGGGCAAAAGTCGCTCTGTTTGGGGATCGAATTATAAACTGCATGGGAGTGGTGAGGCCCCGGAGTTGGTCTGTGTATGTATGGAATGGAATATATATATATATATATATATATATATATATATATATATATATATATATATATATATATATATATATATATGTATGTATGTATGTATACACATATATAAATGTATGTGTGTGAGAGAGAGTGAGAGATAGAGAGAGCGACAAAGATAGAGAAAGAGAGAGAGAGAGAGAGAAAGACAGAGAGAGAGGAAAAGCGACAAAGACAGAGAGAGAAAGAAAGAAACAGAGAGAGAAGGAGGGAGAGAGAGAGGGAGAAGGAGAAAGAGAGACAAAAACAGAGAGAGAGACAAACAGAGAAACGGAGAGAGAGAGAGAGAGAGAGAGGAGGGAGAAGGAGAGAAAGAGAGACAAAAACAGAGAGAGACTTCTAAATGCAAACAGAGAAAATCATAAACAAGCCTGTATATGTGCATAAAGGGACTGGTAATATCCATAAATATACTGTTATTATATCCTAGGTTCACCGCTGTTACCGTAAAAACGTCATTGTTATATCTCTAACCCTGATTGCGTAAGCAGTAAATGGTCTGGAAAAAAAAATAAAATTACAGCGCATAAAAAGTAACATGATTCAGGAGACTTTGAGAACTATTTCTATCATTCTCAAATCTTCACGTAAGTTCTCGCGGGATCTCGGAACTTGCGAGATCTTGGGTTAGGCGAAAAGAGACTTAAAAGAGGTTAGGTCAGGGTAGATCAGTTGGGAAACAAGTACTAACTTTTGACATATTATCTTTTTTATTGTTCCTACTGTGCGAATATTTAAGTTTGGATTATGTGTTTTATATGGTAATCTTTATTAATACATCTCTATTTGTCTGGTTACCTGTTTGTGTATGTACTTATTTGTCTGCCTGTGCGTCTATCTGTCTATCCGTCTGTCTATCTTACTCTTTATATATACATTTACTTGTGTGTGTCTGTGAGTGTAGAGACATTGAGTGTAAAGTTAACCACAAGCGTAAGATAAAGAGTAAGATAAGCGTGTATTTGGGACTTTGTTGCTCAAATGGGTAGGTGTATGTATATGTACATTTATAAAAGGTACGTGTGGGAGGGAAAGAGTCCTAATCCTAATCCTCAGAGACTCGTACCAATCCGGAGAATCAGGGCGGCCAGGATGCCTTCTTATCTGGAGCGAGGGACGCCCATAAAACCCGCGTCCTTAATGGTTTTTGAAATTCTCCCAGCCGCGTTTCTTCGCCTCTCGAGTCCGGTGCAAGTTTTCCTTTTATCAAATTTATGTATTGGTTCTACAAGAGTCCTGGTCGGGTTGTTGTCGTAGGAGTGGTAGGGGGGAATGTGTGTGTATTTTTTGTGTTGTTTTTCTTTTAGAATTTTTTTTGTATGCATAGGGATGTATTGTTGTATTTGTTGTTGTTTTTCTTTGTTTATGCTGCCTTCTCTGTATAGTATCGAGATATTCATGCTGTGTGTGTGTGTGTGTGTGTGTGTGTGTGTGTGTGTGCGTGTGTATGTCTGTGTGTGTGTTTTCATAGCCATACACGTATACTATTATTTGCCTTTGAATATTTCTCTACATCGGGGATAAAAAAAAAATGCATGACGATAAAAGAAAGAGAAAATGCATGAAACTGAGGCACCAATATTATAGCGAGAAGTGGGATCCCGCATGTCATGCACCGGTGCTCTGTTTTCAAACTTTTTTTCGAGTTCTAAAAGTTATTCATGCGTATTGAAGAGTTAAATTGTAGACTGCTTTCGACAATAGTTATCATGTTTCGAATGACAAATACATTCAGGAGAAAAAGATAGAGAAATAAAGAGGAAGAAAAAGTATTCATTTCAGACAATATGCAATCAAACATGAAACCATAAAAAGTAATAATAATCATATTCTGTTGCATTTGTTTATCTTTTATTCCCCGCAATTCGCAACTCAGCGGCAGCACAGAGCGTTTGAATAGGATGAGCGACAGTAGTGTCTACATGTGGCAGTAATAGGTTTAGCAGCGGTAGGCTTTTAAAAATAAATGCACCATTATCTCTGTGATGTAAACCCAACAGTTTTTTTTCCCAGGATCAAACCACAGAAAAAAAAACAACAACAACGGCAATTGCTCTAAAATGATTCCACAGACAGTCTGAAACATAACAAACAAAAGCAACAAACAAACAAACAAAAAATACGAAAAAGCAAAGTACTAAGGAAAAAAAACAAAGAATTCCTCGTACAATACTTAGCGGAAGGATGAGAGAGAGAGAGAGAGAGCGAGGGAGGGAGGAAGGATGAGAGAGAGAGAGAGCGAGGGAGGGAGGAAGGATGAGAGAGAGAGAGAGCGAGGGAGGGAGGAAGGATGAGAGAGAGAGAGCGAGGGAGGGAGGAAGGATGAGAGAGATAGAGCGAGGGAGGGAGGAAGGATGAGAGAGAGAGAGCGAGGGAGGGAGGAAGGATGAGAGAGATAGAGCGAGGGAGGGAGGAAGGATGAGAGAGAGAGAGCGAGGGAGGAGGGAAGGAAGAGAGAGAGAGCGAGGAGGGAGGAAGGATGAGAGAGAGAGAGCGAGGGGAGGGAGGAAGGATGAGAGAGAGAGACGAGGGAGGGAGGAAGGATGAGAGAGAGAGAAGCGAGGAGGGAGGAAAGAGGATGAGAGAGAGAGTGAGGGAGGGAAAATGAAGATAAAGATGAGAGAGCGCTCCGAAGAGAGCGAGGGAGGGAGGAAGGATGAGAGAGAGAGAGCGAGGGAGGGAGGAAGGATGAGAAATAAAAAATAATGAGATTAAATTGAAGGAAGGATGATTAATTAGAAGGAAGAAGGATGAAATTTAAGAAGAAGATATCGAAAAACATAGAAAGTTCAGAAAAAACCAACAGGAGGGAGGAAGATATGAAAACAATCAGAAGAAGATAAGGAAAAACAAGAGAGAGAAAATAAAGGCTTCAGGAAGGCGTCAGAGAGAG
>NC_091564.1:42462942-42465442 GCF_042767895.1 Penaeus vannamei | reverse complement strand
GGGGGGGGGTATGGGAAGTGTGGTCCACAGTCTAAATCCATTCAGTGCTCTTGAGTTTCATCTGTATCTTACTGTGCATGCTGGGGTGAAGACAGACACGCCTAGTCACAGCAACTTAGATTGTTGATTTTGTGACTTGGATTGAGTGTATCCATATTGTAAAGAATTACACCAAGTTCTCTCATACTAGGATGTATATGGTAGATGGTTCTCAGCTTTTTGCCATAACCCTATATGGTATGGAGCCAACCATAATCACTATGCACACAGTGCACATACACATGTTTATAGTGTGACAAAGCCACTTTTACTTTTTTTTCATTCTTACTTTCTGTCTCCACCCAAAAACCCAAGTGGCATACATTTTCATAATGACACCACTAAAATTGGGAAAATCTAATGACACTATCATAATGAAAGGAAAAATTACACTCACTGATAAATGAAATAATCTGTACAGGGTGTGGGGGGGGGGGGATACAGCAGTATGTTGGGGGTCTTAGAGCAAAGCCCCTGGGTTCATAAGGTTTTTGGTTCATGCAGCAATGTTTATGGATTCCAAGGGGCTAGAGTAAGATGGACTGCATAAAAATTTACCATCCAGATTTCGCACAAGTCCCCCTTCCCTTTGAGATGTGGTAAGGGCATCAGGGGGTGCGTATTTGGAAACTAATAGTTTACATCAAAAATAGATATCAGGCTCATTCTAAATATATCAAAATACTTGACATTTGGCAAGTTATATTTGTCCCTTGCAAGATGACCACTCCTAAAGGCATGGTTCACTTGGTCTTGTGTATGTCTAAGACCTAACTTTTGTCAGAGTACATAGTCAGAGACTAGTACTTGCACTGCTGTAATAGACCGCACATGCCTCTTGCTTAAATAACACAGCGCATAGTACTCCTCGTTTGAGTAATATGAGCACAAGGACTTATTTCCAGTTTCACCATAGTTTCATGTTTCATGGTGTATATGTTTTGAAGAAAGAAGCACGGAAATTGATATATCAGATTCAAAATTATTAACACTAGTCTGACAGGCTGTCAACACAAGTGTAGATCCTCAGTTTCAATTTAGCCATTTCTTGTTTATTTGTTTTTTTGGTAATGAAAGATGAATTTTGTAATTACTAACTAAATGTTTTATATAAAATCTATAATATACCTTTGTTAACTTTATTGGTATTGATAATTTCTTTAAGTGAATTACAGACAGTAATTCTAAATTGCACCCTGAAAAACCTGGAGATACCTGAGTAAAAGAACAGTCTAAGTCGTGTTATTGCTGGCTCCCCTCAGCCCCCAGATTTCACACCAAAGTTACCTGATTCTGCCCGGATAGCTACGCTTACAGCCAGAAGACCGTTTGAACCACGCCTTAACTTATGAGATATATGCCACTTGGAGTCATATAAATGGTCTTCATTAGCAAACCATCAATTCCAAATCTGTTGATATTAGGAATGCAGGCTTTTGAATAACAACCAAAATCAGATCTACATTTAATGAAGTGAAGGGAAGATCCTGCTTAATTCATCAGCATGTTTATTGATTAGGGGTTTAAATTTGATATTTGTTAAGTCTAAACCTAACCAAAGCTTGAACTGTGTGGCATGTGCGTAATGATTTGCCTGTGCACACTGCTGTTTGGTTAGGTATCTTGGCCCTGCAGAAGTTCCTGGTGATTGTAATGACCTAGGAAACCTTTTAGGGTAAATCTAAAAGGTGTTTGTCATTGTTACTAACACGTGATACTAGTGGATTGTTAGTAATGTGTATATATGTTGAATGCTTATAGTATGGTAGTGTTAGACCACAATGAACCAGTTTGGAAAATGGAGCATATTTTGACAAGGTCTTAGACAGGGGTACTAAAGGCAATAAATTCCCTCTTCTTCTTCTTCTTCATTAAGGCAAAGATGTGCTTGACATATTAGTGATTACAAGCGTATCTTTGCCTTGGAAGAGAAATGTGCGTAGATGTGCCTGTTGAGTTTGCCATGCAAGCCAGCATCATGAGTCATTTGTAACTTATATATATATAAATATATATATATATATATATATATATATATATATATATATATATATATATATATATATATATTTTTTTTTTTTTTTTTTTTTTTTTTTTTTTTTTCTTCTTCTTCTTTCTTTCTTTTCTTTTCTTTTCTTTTCTTTTCTTTTCTTTTCTTTTCTTTTCTTTTTTTCCCATACAATTTTCCTGGTAAACTTCATTGCCACCCCACCTAGCAAGGATAGTAATATCACTGTAGTTGGTAAGCACTTACTAAAGCCACTGTGGACAGACATCACAATAGTTGGTAATCTGAAACTAAAACAACTTTGAATAGATAGCACACAGGAAAAGTAATCTGTTGATACCCATATTCCAAGAACCTTTTATTAACACTTACCCTTGCTAGATTATAATACAGAAAAATTATTTGCAGACCACACTACTTGAAAGAAATATATACTAAAAGAGTATCAAATAC
>NC_091564.1:42437942-42442942 GCF_042767895.1 Penaeus vannamei | reverse complement strand
GGTAAACTATAATATACTGTTATTGGTCTGACGTCATGTGCGTTTTCTATCAATACATTAATGGGAGGGTAAACTAGGGTAAATTCTGTAAATAAAAATTGTTGCACTTATATATAGTGTGTGGTCGAGACTTGCAATACTTGTTAGTAAAAGGAACATAAATTAAATACATTTATACACCCGTATCATTATTGTTCATTTTGGTTCTGCACAACACCTTTCAGCCCAAGTTTATTGCCATGGAAAATACTACACAGGTCTGCTTCAGAATATGACATCGAGTGTCTCATTTTAATAATAGTAGGACAATTTCCTTACGATTAAGACCTTGGCGTCATCTCTGCTATGATGTTATGCAGATATAATTTGTTGCCTCATACTCTCGGCACCCAAACAAACTTTTAATTTGTAGGGAAACATTAATTTGCACATCGTGAATGTGACATGTCATTACACAATCGCATTGATAACCACATGATAATTCCTGTGAAATCATGACTAGGCAATTCATATATAACTCCTGAAGATTGCATTTCTGTCTTAAAAAAAGTCTCATTCACTTGTTACAAAAACGCGCACCAAGGAAGTGCTACTGCAGGTCGTGGTTGAGTTCCTGACACCATGAAACTTAGTATGGGTTTCCCTTTCCTGTAATCTTAATAGTTTATTACATAGCTTATGTAGGACACTAATAATTACGATGGGTGACAAGTTCAACTAAAATAATTTTATTTTATATACAAAAAACACAAATAGTTAATGTGAATAAACAGCCTACAAAGAATGGCACAATCCTGCCATGGTGAGTATGGATAAAGGTACGAAGTGGAATGATTTTCGTATCATGAAAGAAAAGGACAAATGTTGCACTTGCTTCACGGGTGTCACAGCAAATATTTGTGTGTAGACATCTACACAAAATTCATTTATTTACAAATACAACATGAGCAGTAGTTTGAATTCCAGTGGTTCTCTATTTTACAAATCAATGCACTGAACCTCTTGAATCTCACACCTACAGGTCTGCACCACCAAACTCACTTTGCTTAATCGTGACACTCCACAATATAGAAGCAGTGACTGCATGAGATTCCGAGGCTCAGGTGCCCTAATGCTAAAATAATACTAATTACACTAATATTACAGCTGATAGGCACCTTTCAGAGAGCAGTAATCTCGAGGGTTTTATTTCCCTTCATATGTTCTTCCATCACTAAAGAGCTTTTAACTTATAACACATGAAAAAATCAGAAAAAAAAAAATCATTTTCACAACATAACCACACTCAACTAACAAGACTTATTAAACAGAATAACACTCGGGCATTATTTAGCATACAAAACAACATATGTATAATGGAATGAGGTATATGAGCTTTTTAAATCTGATAAAAAAGCTTCGGTTGTAGAATTCAAATAACTTAAAATGGTTTTGGTATGACAAAAAGAATACTCACATTCCCAACTTATATCTACAAAAATACTGGATTATTTAAATCAACTAGGAACTTCAAATAAAATTTTACAAAATGTTTGTACCTCCACGTTTTAATACACATATGCCAGAGGTTTAAGAATGTTGGTCAACTCATACCGAGGTAACACAAACACATTCTGACCTACCTACATGGCAGACCTTATAAAGGTTTGCAAACCGGTCATCACAAGCTAAAGCCTTGCCGGCCACCAATTACAGGACAAATCTTATGGGCAGCACTTAAGATTTTGTGTTTGTGTCAATCTGTCTGAAAGAGGAGGGAATATGACAATAATTGAGAGAAAATGATTTCATTCACCAAAAGTAAACCTCCAAATATGAGTCTACTTTCTCAGAATACTTCATGCTGTATAGTTTTATTTAAATTTGCTGTACCAGATTCCAGACCAAATAAACTAATCCTGCATTAGCAGCAGATATTCACAATTGGGGGTGAAATAATAATAACAATAAAAAATATATGTATTTATCATGGCTAATTACAGCCTTTTTAACAATTCTGTGCAATGTCACCTCAGCAATCATATTTCCATATCCCATTCTGGAAACTATGTGACATTACAAACAGAAAATAGAATCCATTATCACAGAAACAAAATTTTCTTGTCCTTCAGAGGAAGACTAGGTTATTTGTTTTAAGCACAAACTATATCCAATTACTCATTTCATGCCACCAAATAACTTGCTTGTGGAATTATGTTCACTATACAGGATATCATAAATACAAGCTTTATTGTACTTCTTAAGTGACAACATTCCTCTCTATCTACTGAATCATGTAAATACCAAAAACATTTTTTGGAAAATCTACGTGAATATAAATCTGATAATTACCTTAATAGATAACTTATTTTTACTTTCTCAACAAAATTCTTATGCCATAAAACTTCAGTCTTGTATCAAATCAATACCTATCATTAATTATGTTACACTTTTTACAAAACTCAAATGCCTTTTTATTTTTCCATATTTGCTTGGGTACAGTTACATGCATCAGAAATAAAAATGTATTTCCTACTAATGTATTTAATCACATAATTGCCAACTTGCAGAAACAAGATATTTTTGATGCTTTAGATGTGCTTTTTCTTAGATGAAACAGATCTGTGGATAAGCATGGTCACTCTTGTTTTAAAAAATACTATATGTGTATATATATTCCTTTACTGCAACTGATCATCATAAACCATAACTTTGGGTTGTAAGTCTAGTAGTTTTCCCAAACGCTGCACAGTAAGCCTCATTGGAACTCCGGCCCCAAGGTTCACAAAAGCATATAGATTTTCCATCTGAATTGAAGGCTGAGGAACACCATACCAACTTTGCCCATCTTCATCACTACAGCTGCTTGTTGATGCTCTTGGCTGTGATTTTGAAGTTGACTTCATCGCAACATGTCGCTTTTTCAGAGTTGTTATTGACTTCCTCGCTGTATTTTTCATCTCTGGGATGACTGGAGATTTGATATCTGCAGCTGGACTACTAATGTCTGCCACCTGAGGGCTGCTGCACTTCGATATCACTGGGAGAGGAACTAGAGGTGGATTTTTTACTTCATTTGAGCTATGACTAGGTGTAGGACTGTGAACAGATGACAAAGCCTCATCCATCAGGTTTGTGATGCTGCAGTCTAGATGTGAATGAAGGAATGCATGGTGAGTGCGCATTTCCTGAAGAGTTTCTCCGACATCACCACAATAATTGCACTTAAATGGCTGCTTCATTGGAGGCCTTACTGGGGAACCTAGAGTCAACTTGGAAAAGGTAAACTCATCTGCCTCTGGATGATGACGTCGAATGTGATACCGCATTGACTGCAAGTTCTTGACAACATGGCAACATACATCACACCTACAGATAAAAAAATCATTAAATAATGTCTGTATACTAATAAAAATTCCAAAGATTAATGCCTTTAATCAATTTATAAGAAGTAATTAATAGTTAACATAAATAATTCTTCTATTAATAACTTAATACAAGAAACAAAGCTAGTAAATGAAATATGCATATGTGATTGCCAACCCCATTTGTGCAACAATATGTAAAAGCAATTACTGGAGAAGGACAAAAGTAAATCCACAAACCTGTAGTAAATATTTTGGTTAACCCGCACAACCTTAAAAGGCAGATTCAAGTGAGTCGTTTTGTGGTGTCGCTTCAACACAATGTGGCGTCCCCTTTCCCCACAATGGCCACACTCATATTCAGCTCTGTAAATCTGTTCAAATGCCTCTTTACGCATTTTCTTATATGTTAGTTCCCTATCCGCATGGATCTGAAAAGATAAAATTTGTAAATACAAAATTTCCATTCAATATTAGCCTGAATTCATATTTTCATGTTTCAATCTAAATATACACATTGCTACAGTTTGTCAGTGATCTAAAATCTGTAAAGAATTTTGGAAATTCTGCAATTGTAAGAATAGAGGGAAGAAATAGTTGATAAGAAAGAAAGAAAGAAAAAAAAGAATAAAATAACATTTAATATATAAATCAAACTTCAAAATGCCTACTCCTATTAAAAGCAGGAAAGGAAGAGTTAAAAAAACATAATGGATGCAACACTGATTGCTTAATATTTGAAAATAAGAAAACAGTAATGAACAGAAACACATTATCACTTACCTTACTGAAGTGAGCTTCCAGTTCCTCTAATTTAGCACTACTCTTCTTGCACAGTCCACATTTAAAAACAAAACCTTCCTCATCTAACTCAGAGCTAGTCTGAACCAGTGGCTCATCAACAATTTCCGAAGCTTCACTCTGTTCATCCTCACTGTCACACTGCGCAGGTGACTTTGTTTCTTTGCCACTTGTTCTTCTTTTGGCTATTTTCAGAGGTTTCACTGTTTTGTTGCTTTGTTCTTCTGAACTACTGCTGATAATGGCACTGGAACCAGCAGCAGAACTCGAGCTGGTGTCAGCTTCAGGTGTAACTGAATCTTTCACCTCATCCACCAAGGGGGTCTGTGGAGGGTCTTCAGTTGTACTCGTAACTACCTGGTTTGACACTTCTCCACAATGCCTCATCACCATTTGGAATTTAAAATCAAGCAAAGCATGATTTTGAATCCAGTGATCCATTGCTTGTGCTAGGGATATGCTTTCTACAACACAATGAATGCACTTGTAAACATGAACTTCTGTGAAGACTTTGTCTCCCTCCTCCCTTCGAACTTGATGTGGGAGATCCCTGTGTTGCTTTTTCATGTGTTCTTCCATTGCAATCTTATTAGACTGCTGGTTGCAATGACAACAGGAGTATGTCACCTGTGGCTCACTATTACTGACTATTGAAACTGGTTGTATACTATCCATCTTTGCTTCTGCTGCAGGTTTTACTGCAGAAACTTTTAACAATGATGCATTTGGGAATGATTTTCTGGCTTTACCCTTCTTTGACTTCGGGCCAGGTGGCCACTGTGGTGAGCTTGCACCACTTGCAGATGCTGTGGGGTCTTTTATAACCGTTGTTAATGAACTGTCACTACTGTCTGC
>NC_091564.1:42436201-42437442 GCF_042767895.1 Penaeus vannamei | reverse complement strand
TTTTCCCCAAAAGTAGATCCCCTAAGGTACAGCCAAACCGCCAGTAGGTAAGTACAGGACATCACAAATTCAGGTTGCTTTAAAAATGGTTCCCATAAAGTGACAAGTATAATCAGCCGTTCGACAGAAGATCCGCCAGATAAACCACGGATCAACGACGTGAAATTCAAGCACTGGCACCTCGGACGAGCGCCAGACGCTGACCCCCGACCCGTGGTCGCGGTCGGCCGAGGGCGCTCGCCGGTAGGCTTAGCAACAGCCGAAGAAGGCGACACCTCCCCGAGAAATTGCCAGACACAAAATCGCCTTCTGACTCCCTTAATCCTAAGCCCCATCCTTACCCACTCCAAGATCATCCTAATTCCTCCGCTCCCGCACCACCACCTCCTTCCCTCAACCCCTCTGCTGTAACCCTACAACTTGTGCACAATATCATGCATGGGCTCATTATAATGGACATGCAATAGTATACAATAGAGTGGCAAAAGAAGCCAAATACAAATGAAATAATACTAGCAGTAATTAATAAATCTTTGGCAAAAACGAAACACTCAGTAACTCCAAGACTCATAATATTGCGATCGCGACCTGACCGCTCCCTGGATAAGCCAACCGTCGCGTCCCTCTCCTGGCATGAACAATTGTCGCAGCAAAATAGTGTAAATCAATGTACAGAAAGTGCAATATAGTGCAATTTATATATACATACACATGATTATAAAAACAAAACTGTTTGATCGACAGACAACGAAAGTTAGTAAGCCAACAACGAACTGCTGGCGATGCCTATGTGCAACTGCCAAAGGCCTTGCACTAACTGCGGAAGGGGTTCCACGTGCCAGAATAAACACCCGAGGGAAGGAGAGATCCTGCAAGGCGAGGAAAACGGCGCCGGAGACACGCAGCCAGCAGGAGGGAGCGCCAGCTGGAGGGGAGCGCGGCGCCACACAGCGCAGGAAAGGGGAACTCCCGCCACGCGATCCTGGCGAACCACAACCCTTGGTGATGCGACTTCATGAACCAACACAATACACAGCAACACAAGTTACCTTTTTCCCCTCAGTAATATTTTTGAAATTGCAAAGTGCAACGCGGCCAAAGAATTCACAAAGAGAAACCCCTTTCCACTTGGAGAATCTATCCCCGAATCCCTCCTCCGACCAACTCCTCTGGAAGCAACCGCCACTCTCCCTCATCTGACGTGCCGACGAGTCCCTGTCAGCTAGCAGAGAAAGAAGACC
>NC_091564.1:42393701-42411201 GCF_042767895.1 Penaeus vannamei | reverse complement strand
AGATTAAGTTATGTTACCTACAATCCAGGATGAAATGTGTGTATTAACCAGGGGACTAGGCAGCAACTGAAATAAAGATAAAATGTTCTGTAAGATCTGCTGTCTTGATTCACAAAATCAGTTGTACAATTAGAAAATGAAACTATTTTAAGGACTGATGCTAGTTGCAACTACTGTTCTGTATTTGCATGATATACAGACAGTACTACACTTTGCCTATAATTTGGTTGCAGAGTTCACTTCCCTTCCTGCTTGTAGATAACTGAACTTCACTATAATTTGAATAAAAGCAAAGTGATGTATCTTTGGCTGGTTATGTTGTTAATTAGATGTTTAGTCTGAATGTTCTTTGTTGCAACGCAATATCATTTGCGTATATGCTGTGAGAGAGAGAATTTGAGCAAAATGTTTAACACTTGTATGTAAACAAAATCATTGTCATTTTTATTATTCATACAGGGTATCTGGTTAGATATAGAAGTTCAAGATATAGCATTTAGTTTGAAAGAGCATCTATTTTGTTTGTTTTTATCATTTTATTATTATTCCTTCAGTTTTTGTAGTATGCAAAATGAAAAGATTTCTTTATGGCTAGAGTAGAAGTGATGAAGGAAATAACTATAAAAGGTTCAGTTATGTTTTTTTTGTGCAACTGAAGTTGATTCATAAATAATGAGAATCAGGAAATCTAATTTGGAATTGAACTAAAAAGTTTTTGTAAAGTTGAATTAATTCAGTAAGCTTTGATTGAGTAAGTTTGTTTGTCAGGAACTATCTTCATAATTGGGTATGAAGAGTGTTCCTTATTTTTTGTAGTTCTTGGTATGCAGATAGGAATAAAAAGGTCTTTTGATACATTCTGTATTATTGTATTATTGAATATTTATTGATTTATTTTTTTACTGAAAGCTGTTATATGTATATATGTTTCATAATGCCTTTTAAATTTTGCTTTACAGCAAGGTAATTGCAATGGAATACAGAGTGACTAATGAACACTTGCATGGCAAGGTATTACATCAAAATTTTGAATATGCTTATGCTGTACTGCTTTCACAAATTTTGCACTTGTAATGATTTTTACCTTGCACTGAAAACAATAAACACAAAATCCAGTGTCATTTTAAACAATTTTTTTAAGCATAGCTGCATTAAATTAAATTTTGCTGTCATTTTGCCTTCAGCAGTTTGTTGCAAAACATTGCAGAATGTTCCTGTTACTGCTGTCTTCTCTTTTCTGCCAGAAGTTGCTTTTGCTGAAATTGAACATGCCCATCTTGCACAAACTGCCAAAGTGAATTTTTTACTTTTATAAAACTGTATTTTTAAGATTTGCAGCAAGGCAAGATTGTGATATTCTTAAAATTGTTTAAATTGTGATCTTGATGATTTTCTTCACTGCATGTTTAGAAAAAAATGACTTGCCAGTTAATGGATTTGTGGGTTTCTTTTATTTCTAAGTGTTTTTGACAGTTAATGGGTGAAAGATTGTTTTAATTTGAAATTATTTTTGCCATTTACTGGGTTTATGGGTATTCTTTTGTTATCTATAAAAAAAAATCTAGTTAATGGGTGTATGGGTATTCTTTTCCATTTTTTCTTTCTTTTGAAAATTCAGTAGAATGGAAATTACTGTAGAGGTGAAGGATATTGAATGCTGAATATTGATGTTTTATGAGCATACATTTAGTCATGCGTTAAGTTACTTCAAGATGCGCGTTCTGTTGTTACTTTTTTTTTTACTCTTCCTAAAGATTTTTTTTTTTGATAGTAGAAGGAAGATGCTTTGCTTTAGTTCTTCTTGTTTTTTTATATTTTCATTTATGTATTATTATTTTTTATGTTTTTGAAGTAAGTATAAAAGAATATCTTGAATCTCTTCAATTTTTTCCTCTTCTTTATTTAATAGGCTGGCTGATTAATTTGGTTTACCATTAAAACAAGAGCTAGTTTCTGTTGTTAATCAAAGGGGATATATTTATATTATTCAATTATACTTGTAGATTAGTGGTCAGAGTTCAGGGATATGTACAGATGGATCTTTGTTTAACACAAGTTTGAGGACATGATAATGTGAAGATAGGTTTAGTTTAGAGATTTCTTTATCTCAGTGGTTCCCAACCTTTTTCAGAGTGCAGCTCACTTATAAAAACGCCTAAGCTTTTTCATGGCTTATTAAAGATGCCACCACTTATGAAGTAGCAGTAACTTCACTAAAAGCTGGATCACACACAACAAATGGAATGTACAAGTTGACACTAAAGTGACTCCAGCAAGATATGACTAACAGAGTGAAAGAACTGATGGCTTAGTTGATAGTGTCGTGGCAGAAGTGAAGCTGATGACCCTCTGTTCAATTCTGCTGTCGGTCGGCCATGTTTTCTTTGCTTTTGAGGTATTAATGCATCTGGTATCGTCCCATATTAACACTGCATTAAAATTACTGAATTGTCTTTACTTGGCCAAGGAAAATATTACTGACGAAGACAAGGGGCATCCACAGTCAACAGTTTGGGAATTACTGATTCATATGATGATTTGTGAATAGTTGACAATATAGGAAAATGTTATTCTCAGTTTTCATTTGTGTTTTGTCTAGAATGGGTGTAGCTTATTCTAGTAAATACCAATATCCCCTAAGGTACTGTAAAAGAGGATTTAAATTTTGTTTTTCTTTCAGAAATTGACGAGAAACTGGTGCACTTAAGGTCATATGTTCCCTTTGTTGAACGTATGATCACAAAGCTCGAGGCTCGCTCACAACAAGTTGGTTCAAGAAACAACCAGTTAGAACGCCTTCAGGGCCTCCACAGATTCCTAACAACACCTGTCCCAAGAGCGTAAGTAGGGAGAAGCAGCTAATATCACGAAGAATAGTTGTTGTGGTGTTGTTACTGTTATAGTTGTAATTGTTGTAGTAGTAATAACTGTTATTGTTTTGTTTGTAATCATTATTGAGATTGAACAGACAGATGTTATTTATTTTACACTTCATTGCTTCACGAAGGCTTAGTCATCAAGGAGTCAATTAATAGCCCAATTTACCCTTTTCCCTGATTAAAAAAAAGTGTGAAAATTCAAGGTATGAGATGAGTTGAAGTAGGCGTATAAATTGACTCCTTCATGGACTTGTGACGCCATCTGTATGTAAAGGAAATTTGCAAGATAATACAGTAGGTAGTGAGTGTAGGTGGTGCCAGTAGGCTAGAATAGCTTAATTTGTGCTTTTCTGCATTTAGCATTAAATCATTTGCTGCTATTGATATGTTTTAACTGTTTTTATTTTCACACTTTCACACTGAAACCTCATCTCCTTTACTTCTCACACTTGTGTTTATTAGGTATAACCTTCGGCATCAGGTGACTTGTATCTTATCGAGTTAATTATCCCAGAGGCAGTGGTTTGATTACGAATTAATGGGTTTATTTAGTTATCTGATACATACTTATAAATATGATGATAGTGTTTATGATAATTGCCAGGTTTACAAACTAGAACTTTGAAATGAATAATACATCACTTCATAGAACAGCTGATGTGAAATGAATGTTTATGTATGTATAAATATATATGAATATATATATGTATATATGAATATGAATATATGTGTATATGTATATTATATATGCATATATATATATTATATATGTGTATATATATTATATATACATGTAGTATATATCATCGTTATCAAGCATCAATCATCATTGTCACCACCAATTTTTCTCAATTGTCATTTGATTATTACTTGTAGTTATTATTTTGATCCATCTAAAGATATGAAAATCTATTTAACCAATTGTACAATATTTACAGACCAAGGATGGAGATGCTAGAGAAAATGGAAGCTGTTATCCGCAACATGCACGAAAAAGTTCAAAAAGCCACTGGAGTAAGTTTTTTTTTTGAGTGTGTGTGTGTGTGTGTGTGTGTGTGTGTGTGTGTGTGTGTGTGTGTGTGTGTGTGTGTGTGTGTGTGTGTGTGTGTGTGTGTGTGTGTGTGTGTGTTTTGTATGTATGTGTCTGTCTGTCTGTATTTGGTTGTTGTTGTTAATGATTAGTAGTAAAATAAAATTAGTTTTAACAGTTAACAAGTTTTAAACATTATAACTGTTAGTGCCACATCTGTAATCAAGAATGCATAATCTTTTTAAGAAGAATTTTCAATAGCAAAATATTATTTTACTTATTTTGATTGATTTTATTGATTGCCTGACATTCAAAAATAATTGATTTTTTATCGTCTTTCAGAAACCTGAACCAGGACCATCTGCTCCTCCGAGACCCCCAAGCCATGGAGCTGGTCCAGGCCAAGGACCTCCAAGCCCCAATATTAGCTCAAGCCACCGACCTATACTTGGCTCACATTCCAACCCTGGCAGTGGGTCTAGCCAAGGTCTTGGTTTGACCCATGGATTAGGATCAACCTTGGGTCTGAACCTGAACCAGAACTTTAGTCATAACCAGGGTGGTGGAGGGGTGTATGAGAGTGGCAGCAATCGTGCAGCCGGTTCAAGTCTCAAAGCACCACAAGGACTAAGCCCAAGTGTGGGTCACAGTAGTGGAAATAGACCAGCGTATGGACATGGTTCAAGTCAGCAAGCGCGGTCTTTCCCTACAAGGTCTGGGTCAAGTGAGTGGCAGAGTTCTAGAGATAGTGGAAGTGAGCGTAGGGAGAAAGATAGAGGGAGGGACACAGAGTATAGTGATAGAAGAGATAGAGGAGTTGAAATGTCAAGAGAAAGCAGCTATGATAGAAATCGAGGGAGAGATGGGGACCGAAGTCAGTCTCGGCACTCAGATAGAGGTAGAGACCGAGAGTCGGACAGAAGTCGAGATCGAGATTCCGACAGGAGCAGAACAAAAAGCTATGATAGAAAAAGAGAATATGATAGACACAGAGATCTTGATAGAAGTGGAAGTAGAGATGGAAGAAGTCGAAATTCGGGTGACAAAGAACATGATAGAGGGAGAGAGAGACGAGGCAGCTCCAGAGAACATGAACGTGATAAGAGTCGTGAAACAAGTAGAAGTTTAAGTTCCCGCGAAAGAGAATACGACAGGGAGAGGGAGCGAGACTCCCACCACCTGCAGCGGCAAAGGAGCCTTACAGAGCAGGAGTATCAGGATGATGGAAAACATTCATCAAAAAGAAATAGCTTGCTGGACCTTCCAATGCCTCCATCTCTTTCAAACACTGATGTACATCCATCTGCGAGGGGAACAGGAAATGCTTCACCTCAGGCTTCTGAAATGTTAAAAGGTTCAAGAGGAAAGTTCCAAAAACTCTTTGGAGAACCTTCTGGACCATCAGAGGATGAAAGTACTTCATCTGGCGCCATGTTGGATAAAAGGGGTTTGTTAAGAACTCAGTCTGGAAATTGGAGGGATGAGGTTCGAGCAAGAGGAGATTCTTTCTTCTCACATAAAACCTCTAGTGATAGTCCATTCCCTAGACTTTCAGGCCTTGGTCAAGAAGATGCAACTGCTAGAACTTCTTTTCAGCATAATGAGGTAAGGGATCATAGTCACAGTGGTAGTGGTAGTAATTTTCAAGAACAGGTACATTGGAGAGTAAGTAGTTCTCAGTCAAATACTTCTCACAGTACTGGGTTTCCACAGACTTACCCTCAGAGAGGAAAACAGCCAGATGTGCCAGATACACCCATGTCACCAGATGAGTCGTCTTCCCATGGCTTTTTTTCAACAGACACACCACAGTCACCTGATATGGATGCTTCTTTTAGCCCTGTTCCTGCAGCAGAGGAAACCACCCCTGTCAAGACTATTCCACTTGAAAGTATTAGTCAGGCAGGTGTGGATTTGGAAAATATTAAGAAAGCCCTAGCACAAATACGTGCACAGACCAGTTCTAGTTCTAGTTCTGGCCCATCTTACCGGTATGAGGACTTTGTAGGTCCTGCAGGAAAGTCAAATTCAGAGGATGAGCCTTATGATCCAGAAGAAGTTTGGAATAACCAAGATGCAGAAGCAACAAAAAAGCAAAGGCCAGTTGTTAGTACGCCTCAGGTGCCTGTGATTTCTGGTCGCTCTGATACTGATCTGCGGCAGATTCATCGCAGTTTGCTACCACTACCTCATACCTATCAGGCCAGACCACATGGAAATGAAAGTTTGAAAAGTGGGGGAAGAGTTGGGCCGCAAGCACCATTTATCCAGAAAACAGCAGAAGCAGGAAAGATGGCAACAAACACCATTGGTTCAATACCTTTACCACACAGACAGGCTAACAGTAGTCAGCCCATGGTGAGCCAAGGAAACCAGTCTTTAGGGACCAATCTAGTAGCAACCTCTGGTGTTGGTTTCTATAAAGATACTAGCAATCTTAGGCCATTAGACCCCAGAAGCAGAACAAGCAGCGGGGATATTGATATGCGAGTTCCACAGCCACCCTTGCCAAAAACGCAACCTGCACTTCCAAGAACTCAGCCACCATTGCCTGTATCTCACCTGCCACCCCCACCTTTGCCCAAAGCATTGGATCCACCAGTATCTGAGGGTGATATCAATTTGCTCAAATCCAGTCAGCCACCATTACCAAGTTCACCACCCTTACCAGCTAAACCTATCCAACCACCTTTACCAAAAACTCAGCCTCCATTGCCAAAGTCACCTCCACCACAATCACAAAGTCCCTTTGCATCAGCTAAAGATGAAAGTGAAGGACAGAAAAGATTAGATAGTATCCGTGCACGAATTGCACATGGTGCTGGAGAATTCATTAAGCCAGGACAAAGAGGAGTGGCTGCTTCTCAAATGGAAAAATACAAATTGAAGAGACAGTTAAGTGGTCCAAGAGATACAAAACCATCACACACCTCACCTTCTTTGACTAAAGAGTATTCAGGGAAAACTGATTTACAAGCAAAAGGAAAAGAGCCTGTTTCAGTTCTTGATATACTTTTACCAGAAAATTCAATAAGTACTGAATCAACAGAAGATGTTGCAAAAGATTCACAGCCAACTCAAGAATCCTCAGCAAGAGACCCACGCTTTAAACCTCAGCAGGAACCACAACCTGCAAAGGACAAAATCACAAGCTTATCGCATGCTCGAGATCCAAGGTTATCAACAACTTCCTCGTCATCAGTTACGAGAGATCCAAGGCAGCAGATGAATAGGGATCCAAGGCAGGATACTGGAGTCTTCCCAGGAAGAGAAAACAGGGGTGATATTAATAGATTTTCTTCAAATATAGTAAGAGATCCTCGACAAGATTCAGCCAAATATGCTCCTGTAGGTCCTCAGCTGCCTCGAGATCCAAGGCAGGAGGCAAGTAGATTTACACCAGGAGTGCCACCTGGAGGTTGGGATTCCAGACATGAGTCTAATCAATATCCAGTCCCAGTATCAGGAATAAGAGGGCATTCTGGTTTCCCTAATCCACCAGGAGCTGCAAACAGACTTGAGCCTGGCTCTTTGCCTGGAGTTCCTAATGCAGGGCCCAGAGATCCACGGCAGGAGACCAGAACTTTCCCTAATGTACCCTTACCACAGTATAGAGATCCACGAATGGCATCCAGAGTTGAAAGACCTCCAGGTGCTATGTGGAATCAACAACCAACTCCGCCACCACCAGCTCCCATGAACTTTACTCCAGTCCCAAGCTCAAGTGGACCAGTTGTTAGTAATGACCTCATAGATCCTAGTCCTACCCAGTCTGCAAGTGGGTCTTTGATTGGCCAGACTTTTACTTGCCTAATGATGCGTGGGTTGCCCCCTTTTGTCCATTCCAATCACATATATCGTTTCTTTTCTGATTATATATTGAGAGATATGTCACTAGAGCTAGATAACCATTATAATTGTAAAGGAACAGCCTATATTCATTTTCCTAGTCATGCTAGTGCTCGAGAAGCTCTAGAACAAATGAATGGGCAGCTTTTAAATGGCTATCCTATATCTCTCAGGATATGTACCGTTGGAATCTTGCGACAAGCTAAGAATATGTATGAACAGCTTAATAGGGATAGGGAAGCCCAGCTTGGTATTCCTGAAAGACCAAGAGGAAATGGAAACCCATTCTTTAAGCCAAAACCGAAAGAACCAAAAGAACCTGCAGTCAAACCAGTAACACCCACCTCTACTGTACCAGCTCCAGCTGCTACTGAAAAGCACACTGTAGTTGATAAACAAGTCTCTGAACCTGTTAATTCTGAGAGTGTTGCACCCTCTGCACAGTATTCAGAATTGTGTGGGGTTAAAGTTCCTCCTAAAGCATCAGGCGGAAAGTCAAGCTTCAAGATTCCAAAGATAAAGAAAGCTGTACCAGAAGCAAAATCATCAAAGAGTGAGACCGACTCAAGCAAGGAAGGCACCGAGAAGAAAAACAAAGAACATGAAAAGAAATCTCCTGGTCGAGGTAAAGCTTCTTCTAAATCAGCAGCTGATGACTCGTCAGACTCGGATGAATTAATTAATCGTAAGACGCTAACAAAAAAGAACAGAAAATTCAAGAAGATAATAATTGAGTCAGATACAGATTCTGATATAGAAGACACAAAGAAAGTCCCTCAGAAGGAGACTACAAAGTCAGGTTCTAGTTTGAAAAATCATTCCCTGGATGAAGATGATGATGATGAATGTTTCATGGTTATTGATGAGACTGTTGTTTCGGACACAGAAGAGACTGAAGACTCGGAAGTAAATTCTTTGACAACAGATGATTCTAGTAGTCAGTCAAGAAGTACCAAAACAAAGGAGCAGAAACAAACAAAAGTAAAGAAGACTAGAGTTCGTGCTACAAAAGCAAAGCCAAAGAAAAAGATAGCTGAAACGAAGAAAGGCAAGAAGAAAGGACAGGTAAAGAAGGATACAGTTCCTAGGAAAGGAAGGGGCAAAAAAGCTGTTGACAAACTTCTACAAGACAATACATTTAAATCAGAACTTGATTTGCATTCTACTGTTGGAATGAAACTAACCCGTCAAACTCAGGGTGAACTAGAAGAACTAATCAAAGAAAAGACAAAGCTGAAGGTAGTCATCCCAGTACCACATAGATATGTTGTTAATCTCTTTGATGATGATAAGTTGAAAAAGCGGGGTGGCAGAAGACAGACTGCAGAAGTTCAGTCTAGTGTTGCTGTACCAGCCAAAGAGCCAGAAGTGCCTGCATTGTTAGAAAAGAAACCAAAAACTATTGAAAAGGTTCCATTAGATGTATCTGTTGTGGTTGAGAAATCGAGTGTTGAGCAACCAGATATCTTGAATTACCGACAGATCAAAGCAAAGATTTTCCAAAAACCATTGCATGTTCTTGCAATACCAACAGCTAGAAAAGGAAAGAAAAGAACTCTTTCACATGCTGGAAATAGTGGAGATAACAAAAGACAGAAGTTTGTGTCTGATGGTTTTAGTAAAGCACAACCAAAAGTTGATAGTAATATCAGCAAAGAAACTGGAAAGAGGCATAGAACTACACCATCAAAAGGTCAGCCAACAAAGAAGTCGAAATTGGATTCCAGTGCAGAAAAACAATCCACACCCGAAGCTGCAGGAAACTGGAACAAAGTACTCACAACTACAGATTTGTTTGACAGTAACACATCCTCGGATGATTTACCTGATTTGACTCAAATAACACCAAGTCTGTTAGATGTTGATCCAACAATCACCAGTTTCCTGCCAGATGCAACCGTCCTGGCTAGTGTTCTCAGTCCCCCACATGTTACGAGCCAGACGTCTGAAGGTAGTTTTCTGAGTGGAGTTGACTCTGATGGTGATAGTTCACCTGGGAAACTACAGATTGTTGAAAGTGATCAAATAAGTAAGGATTACCAGCTTTTGGATGAGATAATCAGAAATGACAGTAAAGATAAAGGAAAAGACTCGTTAGAAGAAATGACTGATCAAAATGCAGAAAAGAGAAAAGTTGATGCAAAACCAAATCAGGATGATGCACACAATGTAAGTAGTGAATCTAAAGAAGATAGTGTAAGTAGCAGTGAGCAAGAAAAAGTTAAAGATATATTTGATCAAGTCCAAAATAGTTCTGATGTTGTTGATGGTAGCCATAAAAGACAAGATAGTTCTTCAAGCAATACAAGTTTGATTAGAAATGTAGATGGTGAGGAAGAAAAAGAGAGTTTACATCTATGCTTGCCAGAGGGAAGGAGTGATGAGACTTTAGGACATAATGAAGAAATTGATGAAGGTGATGATACTGCAAGTGTTGGCATGGTTAGCACCAGCAGCTTAGTTGATGATGCATCTATTATCTCCAGTGAAGGTCGAGAGTTAAAAACTCCAGACTCAGGGGCATCAAGAAAGACCAAGAGATCAAAAACTGTGCATATACCTCCAGAGTTAAGGAGGGTAACCAGGGGATCCATAGTGGAACCTCTAATCGTAGAAGTGATTGAGTGGGATGATGGAGGTGTAGTTGATTTGTTCCAGTGTGATCTTTGTGATTATGTGGGCAGGCATATGGCATATCATTTAGTCAATTTCCACATTGAAAGGGAAATGCCATGTAAATTCAAGAAGGAAGATTTTCCCCCAGTGATTAAGGACCATGTAGGTCCACCAAAGGTTCCAGAAGACAAGAAAGATGTGTCACTAGATTTGTCATGGATACCAACAAGTATGACATTTGAGAAAAGTGTGACCTGTAATGAGTGTGATTATATATCAAATAGTCGGTTTGACTTGGTTTACCATGTGCTGGAACACAAACCTATGGCAGCACATTGTGTATACCACTGCCGTCTATGTAATTATATGTCAGAACACTTGGAACATTTTTACAACCATGTAAGTAGTCATACTGGAGAGTACAGATACAGATGTGATCTTTGTGGTGAGAGAACATACAAAAAATCACTATTAATAGCACATCATAAAGAATGCCATCATAATCAGATTGAGAAGTTTTCCGTATCAGAAATGATTCTAGAAGATGGTTGGCCATATATTCATGTATGTAAAACATGTATGTTTGTCAGAATAGCTCAGAAGGCAGCAGAAGAGCATGTACAACATCGCCATAATGGAAAAGCAGACATTCACAAAGCAAACATGACTAGACCTGTTATTTTATATTCAGAACAGTGGAAGTCAAAGGGAGAGATGGAAAACATTGGTCTACATGGAAAACCAAAGGGGAGGAAGAGAAAGAAAGGCAAACGAGGTCCAGACCTAGAAGTGTTTGTAGGGGAGGGAGGTGAAGAGGAAATGGAGGAAGAAATAGAAGTAAAGGCAAAGCAACTGGTTGATAGAATTGCATCTAATATCCACACAACTACATCAACAGAAGAAGCTATAAAGAGAATGTCTTTACTAAACTCAATAAGCAAGAAATTAGATGAAGAGGAGGAAGAGGAACAGGAGGTTTCAGCAAATATAGGGACATCAGTCCAGGTGACATCTAGTGTTACAGCACCTTCACCATCTTCCACATCACAAGAAATAACATCAGTGGCAGCAGAAGCAGGAATGGCAGCAGCAGGAATAGCAGGAGCAGGATCAGCAACAGAGGGTGAATTAAAGGACAGAGGCCTCCAAGATGCTTCAGAATCCAAAGACAAAGTGAACATTTCAGAAAATCAACAGTCATTGGAAAAGAGTTCATTTACAGATAGTACAGTTGAAAAGGATGAGGAAGATGCAGTGATGGAGGGTGATGGAAACCTTGGAGATAATTCAGAAAGTGACAGTGAATCAACTGTGAGTGCTTTAGACCCAGAAATCTTTGATGAAGATTTGTCATCAGGGAAAACAGGATCATTGCAGGAAACAATTAGGAAGCTCTCAGCAACTTTAGGGGAGATTGCCAAAGGAAAGCAAAAACCAGCAGAGCAGATAGTGAAAGAGCCAGGCGTGAATGAGCCAGGCGTGAATGAGCCAGGTGCGAAAGAGCCAGGTGCAAAAGAGCCAGATGTGAAAAAGCCAGACGTGAAAGAGCCAGACGTGAAAGAGCCAGACACAAAAGACCCAGACACAAAAGACCTAGACACAAAAGACCTAGACACAAAAGAGCCAGAGGGAAAAGAGTCAGTGCAAAAAATTGAACGTAGGGGCTCAGGAGATACCCATGATAGTGACTCTGATGTTTTAGTGATTTGTGAAGATGAGGATGCTGATGGTCGAGAGGAAACACCAAATTCAGAGCAACACAGCCAGCCAGAGAAAAAGTCAAGTCAAGAAGAGAATGCTGAATCTAAAACACCAGCAATTGCAGAATCAGTTCCCACCAGTACCTCAGAACAGGAGGAGACAAAGAAAATGCCAAAGTTGAGAATCCGTCCAGCACATCAGCTCTTGGATATGAGATATTCCTCCAAGGTCAGTTTTCACATTGCACTTTGTGGGTAATGTAGTTAGTGATATATTCATTAACAGCATGCAATAAGTAGGATATTACTGTAGTATTGCATTTGTTTTCCAGTAGATTTCTTACTAATGTGCTTGGGTTGGTTGTAAAGCTATATCATGGAAACTTGATTTTTATGTTTTATTTATATTTAGATCAAGCATGGCTAATATGTTCAGGCTTTCAGAAGGCACTTGCAGAAATGATAAAGCAAATTTCTTCTGAGATTTAAAAAGATTGTGAAACCAAACAGTAATTCTAATTACTCCTGCTTTGCATTTAGTTTTGTATCCTGTTGTGTATATTGACATGAATAATTTTTATTTGAAAAACCTCCTCTTGTAAATAAATACCGAGCTTGCTCATTCTTATTGTTGAGCCAACTTTATTCTCTCATACATGATCTTGGGAGTTGATACTCTTGCATTTCTTTATTAATATGTTAACCTGATACTTGTATGATAGTTGTTTACAGCAGTATATCCATTTTGATTTTTGAATTCTCTTATGCTTGTCTGTTTGCTTCTCATAGTATTGCATTAGTTCCATGCTCATTACATTTACATTAGTTGCTTGCTGTCTGCAAATTCGTCAACTCAGGAAATAATTCTGACATTGCTGTTACAATTTCTTTTCTTCTGGGGATGTTCTTGTCAGATCCAGAATGATGATAAGAGTGAGAGGGCATCATCCTATGAATATTATTGAATGTGCAAGATCTGCTTAAGGCTAATTCTGCTTTTGTGGACCTTATTGGTAATTATGTTTTATATTGTATGGTGTTGATTTGAGTTAGATGTAACTAAAGATGTGTTGTTCCAAAGGCAATGAAAAGAAGATTGATTAAAGATAACAAGTGAAGGGAGAGAAAGGAACAATGACATTTATATGTTTGAATCTGAGTGCATGCGACTATTTACAGTAGTTGGGTCAAGTACAACAATGTGGAAATTGAAATGAAAGGGAACTGTATTTAGTTACTTAACTCCTCGAGCATTATAACTTAGCCTAACTTACCTTGACTGGCACTAGGCTCCCTATACCCTTATATATTCCAACAGCTTGGCTTGATTCTGGAATTGGGATTTACAGAAATAAAAGTTTTAGTAGCATGAGGAGAGAGGGAAGTGCTTGATTGTGGTCTGTTATGGTAGGAAACATGAAGGTCAGGTGGCACTAACCCAGGAATATGTAGATTGTGTACGGGTTATGGACATGTCTTAGGTGTCAAGCGATATTTCTGACTCTTGCATTAACTAGTTACATTAGCTGTAATTGAAAAAAAAAGGTATCAAAGAAAAAAAAAATTATATTTGTATTTTTCATTTATAAGATTTTTTTTTTTTGTATCCGGTTTTCTTTAGTCCTTCAGCAACCTTTGCTGAGCTTTCATGCGTTCAGTACGGAGTGTTAATGAGTGAGTGTGTGAGAGGAGTGAATTCAAAGAATGAATGTGTAAGTGTGTGTGAGTGTAAGTGTGTGTGAGTGTAAGTGTGTGTGAGTGTAAGTGTGTGTGAGTGTAAGTGTGTGTGAGTGTAAGTGTGTGTGAGTGTAAGTGCATGTAAGTGTGTGTGAGTGTAAGTGTGTGTGAGTGTAAGTGCATGTAAGTGTGTGTGAGTGTGCGTGTAAGTGTGTGTGTGTGTGCGTGTGAGTGTGTGTGAGTGTGCGTGTAAGTGTAAGTGTGTGTGAGTGTGCGTGAGCGTGTGTGTAATTGTGTGAGTGTGCGTGTAATTGTGTGAGTGTGCGTGTAATTGTGTGAGTGTGCGTGTAATTGTGTGAGTGTGCGTGTAATTGTGTGAGTGTGCGTGTAATTGTGTGAGTGTGCGTGTAATTGTGTGAGTGTGCGTGTAATTGTGTGAGTGTGCGTGTAATTGTGTGAGTGTGCGTGTAATTGTGTGAGTGTGCGTGTAATTGTGTGAGTGTGCGTGTAATTGTGTGAGTGTGCGTGTAATTGTGTGAGTGTGCGTGTAATTGTGTGAGTGTGCGTGTAATTGTGTGAGTGTGCGTGTAATTGTGTGAGTGTGCGTGTAATTGTGTGAGTGTGCGTGTAATTGTGTGAGTGTGCGTGTAATTGTGTGAGTGTGCGTGTAATTGTGTGAGTGTGCGTGTAATTGTGTGAGTGTGCGTGTAATTGTGTGAGTGTGCGTGTAATTGTGTGAGTGTGCGTGTAATTGTGTGTGTGTGTGTGTGTGTGTGTGTGTGTGTGTGTGTGTGTGTGTGTGTGTGTGTGTGTGTGTGTGTGTGTGTGTGTAAATGTGCGTGCGTGCGTGCGTGTAAGTGTGTGTGAGTGTGCGTGTAAGTGTGTGTGTGTGTGTGCGTGTGAGTGTGTGTGAGTGTGCGTGTAAGTGTAAGTGTGTGTGAGTGTGCGTGAGCGTGTGTGTAATTGTGTGAGTGTGCGTGTAATTGTGTGAGTGTGCGTGTAATTGTGTGAGTGTGCGTGTAATTGTGTGAGTGTGCGTGTAATTGTGTGAGTGTGCGTGTAATTGTGTGAGTGTGCGTGTAATTGTGTGAGTGTGCGTGTAATTGTGTGAGTGTGCGTGTAATTGTGTGAGTGTGCGTGTAATTGTGTGAGTGTGCGTGTAATTGTGTGAGTGTGCGTGTAATTGTGTGAGTGTGCGTGTAATTGTGTGAGTGTGCGTGTAATTGTGTGAGTGTGCGTGTAATTGTGTGAGTGTGCGTGTAATTGTGTGAGTGTGCGTGTAATTGTGTGAGTGTGCGTGTAATTGTGTGAGTGTGCGTGTAATTGTGTGAGTGTGCGTGTAATTGTGTCAGTGTGCGTCTAATTGTGTGAGTGTGCGTGTAATTGTGTGAGTGTGCGTGTAATTGTGTGAGTGTGCGTGTAATTGTGTGAGTGTGCGTTTAATTGTGTGAGTGTGCGTGTAATTGTGTGAGTGTGCGTGTGAGTGTGTGAGTGTGTGTGTATTTGTGTGAGTGTGCGTGTAATTGTGTGTGTGTGTGTGTGTGTGTGTGTGTGTGTGTGTGTGTGTGTGTGTGTGTGTGTGTGTGTGTGTGTGTGTGTGTGTGTGTGTGTAAATGTGCGTGCGTGCGTGTGCGTGCGTGTGTGTGTGCGTGTGCGTTTGCGTGTGCGTTTGCGTGTGCGTGTATGTGTGCGTGTATGTGTGCGTGTATGTGTGCGTGTATGTGTATGTTTATGTGTATGTATATGTATATGTGTATGTGTATGTGTATGTGTGTGAGTGAGTGAGTGAGTGAGTGAGTGAGTTTGTGAGTGTGTGTGTGTGTGTGTGTGTGTGTGTGTGTGTGTGTGTGTGTGTGTGTGTGTGTGTGTGTGTGTGTGTGTGTGTGTGTGTGTGTGTGTTAGTGTGTGTGAGAGAGAGAGAGAGAGGCAGGGCAGGAGACCACTTTTGATGTGATTTTTTTTTTTTTTTTTTTTTCAAATCTGATGTCATGTCACAATATGGATATCTATGTTGTACACTGAAATGCATGGAATAAAACGTTTTACTTAAAATGGATTTCTTATATTGATCCAAGATAACCAACTAGGTTTTTTTTACAGTAGGAATATCTTCATTAACCCAGTGTTGACAGGAAAATGGTACGTTCCCTTTGGCAAGGCTTGGTTAAAGATTTCTGCACATAGATGGCTCTGCCAATGCTTATCCACAAAGCAGTCAGTTAGTAGATCTTGCAACTTCACTTTTCCTTGAAAAAGTGGAAAAAGTTTTTTTTTTTTTTTTTTTTACTAATGCTATCAATATTGACACTGTTATTTATGTTATAAACATTATAGTCACTATATTGTTACTGACATTACAAACAGCAGCAATGATATTAGAAAATATCGAAAATCAAGGAAAAGGGTAAACAGGTGGGACAGGTAGTTTGCATAATTGGCTCATTGGTGACTTGGTACTTGTGGAGCCATCTCTATGTAAAAACAATTACAAAATTCAACACACACAATTGGTAATGGCATGTATGTACATGTCATGCCCGGCAGCTTGGGGTTAAGCAGTCAGATATGGAAAAAAAATCTATGTGTGTCTCAAGATTTATATTCATACATTAATCTAAACATTTTTCTGTTTTGTTTTATGTGTGAGGTAAATTACATATTAGCCATCTTAAAAGAACTATTCAACAAGTATGTGGATTTGAGTATGATCAAGTGCTAAAGTGTATTGTAGTAAATGGTATCCCTCTGCATTATGATGTTGCAATAATGTACAATTGGAAAAAGGGAAGTATTAGTTAAAAAATCTTTCTGTATTGGGCCATTGAAGAGAGATGGGACTTTTGTGTCAGGTCAGGGCTCATAGACACTGAATTTCAAAAGCAGCATTAAAGACCAGAAAAATTTAGTAATACAGACACTTTATAAATGAAATGTAAGATAAGAAACAACAAAGTGAGGGATAGGGCCATATCATAGAAAGGATGTGCAGAACTAATAAGGCCCACCTCATCCCAAGGCTAAAGTACAAAAACTAACATACTATAGTCTTCATTGTAGTGCACATACGGCAGCTTGGTAACAGCTTCTCAGCATATGGAAAAGGATAAACCCAAGGCTAAGTAGGGCAGGCATTTTTTTCAGGGGGAGGGGGAATTTTCATACATTTGTAAGCATATCGGAAATGTGTAATAGGGTGTGTAGTTATTGTACATAATACAGTTTTGAAAATTGAAATGGTTAGTTTGCAAATAAAAAGAAAATCTTAATTTGAATATGAATTTATGGTACCCTTTAAAATGTTACACACACACAGCCCCAAAATTAATTGCAGTTTGTCAGGCATATGAAATGTGATTTCATATGCTGTTCTCATGTGACAGGATATGTATTAACCTCAGTTTTCCATCCTTGTTTCTAAAAGCACGCGATCCAAAGTTCTGTTTGTTATGCAATATTTTTCCCCTTTGCATGCCCCTTTGTGTGGTGTAAAGGTATGGCTCGCTTTGTAAGATGTTTGGGTGCATTTTATTGATTTATTAAATCTTATGTAATTCAGTCAGGTTATGAACTTTTCTAAGAAAACTTAAGGGAAGAATGAACATTAGTATATTATATTTACTTATCTTCTGTTGGTTACATTTATATTGGTCGTAACTGATATTTCTGTCTTTATTTCGAAATATTTTTTGAATGTGATGTATTTCTTTTTTTTTTTTGCTTACAGGACACATCGCCATCAGCAAAAATAT
>NC_091564.1:42384007-42386507 GCF_042767895.1 Penaeus vannamei | reverse complement strand
GGTGGTTATGATATCCCCTCGATTAATTTTTGAAGGTTGCGCTGGTTGTTTCTGATGGCTCGTCTTACCCAAAAGAGGAAAGGGACATGGAGCTTAGAGCGTTGTTTTCTTTGCTCTTAAGGACGAAGTAGAGTTTTGATGACTGTGTGGCTAAAGATAGTATTGCCCCCCAGCAGGTAGTTCCCTCAAGCCTTACCCTTATCTGCAGTATTAGCGTTTGCACCGGCTTCAGTTTGAGCGTCACAGCCAGCTGCTTGTCCTCACTTCGCGGGAAAGGAGAGAGACCTGCTGGGAATGCAGCTGCAGAAGGTCGAGTAGGATGTAGCAGGAGATTTCTCAAAACAGAATCCCAGGAAAAGAGGCTTCCAACCTTTCTTCTTGGACAGCGGCAACTTCTGTAGGTTCTGGGTTGCACCTTGCAGCGAAACTTGGAAATAATGAGCTGACAGTTGTTAGCACAAATTATTACCTGTAACGCTTACTGTTTATGTAGGCTTTGTTTTTTATTCATTAGGAAAACTTAAAAGAAAAAAACGTTGAATGACATTTCATGAACATGGGTTTGACTTTTTTTTGTGAAGCCTAGTAAAACATTATCTCATGAAAGACAAAGATTTACTGCAGGTCTTGCATATCGGTTAAAGAAAACCCTGAGAAATGTGAAGAAAAGACTTAAGACAATACAGTTACGAGGTTACGGTCCAAATCCCCAGATTATGATAAGAGCAAGGAATAAAATGCTTTACTCAGTCATGGTTGATAATCATTGTTTCAACAGGAGAAATGCGTAGATCATAACACTAAAGGTTATTTAAATTCAGCTCTTATATTGACGATACATTCAAGCAAAAAGTGTCAGTAAGTGAATACTCCAAACCTTGCCGCGCTGACAAGTCATAATAAAGGTTAATTGACTTCAGCTCTTACACTGAAGATGCATTCAAGCAAAAAGTGTCAGTAATTGAATATTCCAAAACTTGCCACGCTGACAAGTCATTCGCGCCCCAGGTTCTGACCCGGAAGTGCGTGGCTCCAGCTCGCGAACCGCCCAACCCCCCCGCCCCCCACTCGCCCTGCATCTGATGTCTTATTTGGAAACGATTTACCCATTTCTTACCTTTCAGTTCTCTAGGTAGTTGACGTATAACGAGTATCACCCGTCACCACCCTTTACTATACCTTCCTGTAGTGCTATATGACCTTAGATGTCTGGCACATTTATTTTGATTTTACCCATTAACCAATGAGAAATTGTAATTAGTATTGGAGCAGGAATCCACTTTTCAAGATGCACCACACACGATAGTGCCTTAGAGTTGTATGTTTCTAAGAAGTAGAAATTAAATGGGCACTTGCACCTACATTTAGTTCTCCTGTCAAATGCTAACAGATGAAGGTCTTGATGCAATGAGAGTGATGATGGTGAAGGGGAGGAGAGATTGCCGTAACTGGCCAAAAATAAGAAAATTGTTGGCATTGTAAACCTTTCCACCCATTCCTTGTAATGCAATCGGGCAAGAGACCAATTCAATGGATCTTGCAGAAGTCATCTTGGCAGACGCATTTTGTGCCCTCAGTCTATGGCCAGTTATTCCCTACTTACCAAAGATGACAAGCTGTTTGGATCGCCAACTAATATTGGTTTCCGGTTGTTAACCCCCCAAATCACCCATAATTTGGGATTGTATCTCCAACTTTCTCCCTAAAGGGTAGCAATATAGCCACCTTATATCTCCGTGTAACTCTTCTTTGAGTGATTAGCATTAAGATTCCCTTAGCTGACAGGTCACTGCCGGGGACTTGGATGGTCTGTATTCACGCCCATTGTAAAGCCTGGTCTTCACTGGCCAGAGTCAGCCCCCGCCCTGGAACTACTCCCAACCACCCAGTTTTATCTTTAGGTTATGTTGCAGTAAACCCTCTCAAGGTCTGTTATGTCAAGGCTTCCTCTCGGGTCAGTGATGTGTGAAGGCAAGCTTTGTTCGGGGTTTTTATATCTGTAAACCAGCGGCTGGTTTCTCAATGTGTTAGTGGTGTTGCAAGCCATCCCTGCAGTTGGTCACAAGCCCATTCTGATGCCTGGCTGGATTCCATCTATTTATCTTTACAAATGTATTGTTTTGCACTGAAGTGGAATAAAAATAGCGATTAAAGGTATATACACACTAAAGTCAACGAGATACAATCACACACGGAATTATACAGGTCCAGTCACCTCCGCAAGTTAGACAGGATGGACCATTCCGTTCCTCCCTATTTTTGCCATTACTTATTAGTAGTAAGAGTTACGAGTAGGAGATGGTATAATACAGAAGAAATACAAATAATTAAAAGATACAGTAATACATTACTAATTGTGAGATAGTTTTAAGAACATGAAAACATCTATAATGAGGTGGGCCGTGGGGGTGTACCACAATGGTGCATCTACATAAGATTCAAGAAATTTCCAAATAGTCATAGATGCGATCACCATGGCACCAGTTTGAAGGATTTATGC
>NC_091564.1:42374007-42379007 GCF_042767895.1 Penaeus vannamei | reverse complement strand
TTGTGAGGACGTACTGACATAGTTTTTGGAAGACCAGGGAATATATATGTAAGATTTGCAGTTTTTAGAAGACCAGGGAATACATATGTAAGATGTGCAGTTTTTAGAAGACCAGGGAATACATATGTAAGATGTGCAGTTTTTAGAAGACCAGGGAATACATATGTAAGATTTGCAGTTTCCAGAAGACCAGGGAATACATATGTAAGATTTGCAGTTTTTAGAAGACCAGGGAATACATATGTAAGATCTGCAAAGGTTCAAGTCTTACCAGAAGTGCGGGAAATCTCTGAGTAAATTCCCAAAACAGAAAGACTCCAATGGCTCAGAGATTTAAACACCATGTTCAGAGCCTACGTAACCAGCGTGCCTTGGACCTTTAAAGATTATTTGGAATGTATTGTTTAGTGATCTCGTTCGTTGTTGAAAAATGGAGGTTGTAGGTCAAATGTGATTCCATTAATTCTTATCCGAAGCAGATGAGCAGTGGTCATGGCAGTGAAATGGAAAATGTTTATACAGAGGGGATATTTTTTTCCATTAACAGAGATTATGGCATATCCCTGTGTAGGAGAGAGGATTACAAACATCACAAGGACTACTCAGATTTAACATGTTTCAATTAATAAGGCAGTTTTATACCACTTTTCCCTCAAAGTGTGGCTTATTAATTTAACAGACCATTCCTTGGCAATGGTCTAAATCACTTAAGCTGAAGAATTCAAGAATTGCATGCAGGTAGTCAGCAAAAATGATGATGAATTATCATTGCACTAGTAAATGCAAAATACTTGTTTTAGAAATCACACCTGGATCATCTGAATTTCAAAACTGATTAAAGTATAAAGTATTTTCACTCACATATGTACCCATGGCCTCTTGATTTTATTGACTGTTAGACTGACTAAACCAGTTCTGTTTAATTAAAGTAGGTACACTGCAACCGGGCTGTTGATACGTGCGCCACACAAAGCAATATTACACGTGAGAGATAGTGCGAGTTGCACTATTACACTGTCACAACCGGGGCCACCTCATGAATTGCTTTGCCAGTTGAAGGCTCTGGGTAAGCCTTTAAATCTCATTCTCTTTCGTGGAATGTTTCATGAGTGTGAGATGCATACCATGGCGAATAGCTCTCCGTTTTCTAAGCCTAGAGAAAAATCAGGAATATGAAAATTTAAATATCAGATTCCAGAGCTGTTAGGATGGATGTAACTGCAGGCAACTGTTATACAAACAAATACTTCAACCATACAAGCTTCATATATTAATTCTTTCAATTTGTAAGGCTGTATCATCCAGTGAAAGCAATATCATAATGAAAAAGAGATGTATGTCATCGTTGCTGGATTTGGTTGAAATGGAGAGAGAGAGAGAGAAGTCTGAAGCAAATACCAAGGACAGATTTCTACAACACTAAACCGGTATGGATCATATACAACATTCATAGACGGTTCGAAATCTGAAGACAGGCTGTGCATCAGTGAGCAGAAGGCAGACTGTGGTTGGCAATCTTCTCCAGTTAACTTTGATTTACACTGCAGAGTCGTATGCCATCTTGACCGCCGCAATCAAGCAGACTATTTTGTCAAGCAATCCATTGAAATGTATTGGGATCTTTGCATTGAAAGCTGTCAACGACCTACTTCCGGTGCACAAAGGAGTGACAGAAGTTCCAGCATGGCTTTCAGGGATGTCAGCATGCAAGTTGATCATTCAGGGTTGGGGTCTGTGTATTTTGTTGGTGTTTGGAGTGTAAAAGCTGATCACAAGGCCAAAGCGGCTCCTGTTAAGACCTGTGATGCTTGTTTCTCTCCATGCAGTGTAACCTAGCATTAGAAAAGGTCTTTGAGTATCAGAGGCATAATGAACATGAAAGACATTTGAGAAACCAGCATCTATTCAGACCTACAGCTGAACTTGGGTTAACAGGGCTAAGAATCGACCATATGGAGATATTGGTGGAGCAGCATGACCCGCAACCTGCCGCTGCACATAATTGTTAGGTTTAGTCACAGGTCCACTTGCCCTCGCTACTCCGCCTCTTGGTGACTCAGTACCATGACCTGCTTGGATGAGACGAACACCTCTCGGCTCGTTCGTTAGACCATTGACCTTCACCTCAGCACCCAGCCATACCTGCGGCAACTCACAGACACCCAGTCACTCGCCAGAGAGATAACAAACACCAGACAGCAGCAGGACCCCGCAACCTGCCGCTCCGCTTATTGCCCGGTTGGGTCACACAGGTCCACAGCCTTGTCTTCGCTACTCCGCATCAGCCGCCCCCCAATGACCCAATGCCAGGACCTGCTTGCATGAGACGGACACCTCTCGGCTCGCTCATTGGACCGCAGCCTCACCTCCTTTCCAGCATTCGTCCCGGGATCAGCACTCTCGGTCCTCTGTCTGACTACAGCAACAGTAGCAACACAAAGCTTCACCAGGGCTTTCAGGCTCCCCCGTTGGTCTCCACTCAGCTTCGGCACCCAGCCATACCTGTGGGAACTCACGCCCACTCTCCAAACAGATAACAGACACCAGTCAAATGGTAGATGCCACCCATCTGCCATAGTGGGATATTTACATATATGTATATACACATTCTCTCCATTTATATATATATATATAATATATATATAATATATATATATATATAATATATATATATATATATATATATATATATATATATATATATATATATATATATATATATATATATATGTAAATATGTAAATATAAGTGTGTCTATGTGTCTGAGAGTGTATATATTTTTGTGCACATGTGAGCACATATTAAATCAGTAGATCGTGTAACCTATATATTACATTCTAGTATACGCACCCACATACGCCCATTTAGAATAAAGGAATCTATGTGTTCATAGAAATAGGTAATAGCAATTTCCATTAAAATGAAATAGGAGTCATATTACGCCAGCCCATTAAAGGTACTTCACATTTTTTTTATTCATGGTCAAAATTGCCATGTATTCGGAAGACCCTTCCTTGACAAGAGATTTTTGCCGAAAAACAAGATAAGCCTTATTGATGTTAGTCATATTTTCCTTGTTATTAGGAATTTTCAGACAGCTCATTATTGTCCCTTATCTTATCTTAGATTCAGAGGCGAGATTGGCATCTGTTAAGCCTGATAGTGTTTCATACATATCGTCAACCTTTAGGAAATTATGGAGGATTGTATGAATGAAGCCAAAGTATGCGATTGTGTTGTAACAGAATCTGAATTCATATGTACCATTTTTTGAGAACAGCATAAAGAAGAACTTGAATCTGAGCATGCTGTAGGGGAGAGCGGTACACAGACCAGAATATCAGACCAACAATAGTGAGAACTTGCCAGCTGAATTTACCCCATCCCATCCCTCTGGTTGCAGCAGCAGGTCATGTGCGGTATGGTGGCAGTGATCGGACATTCCAAGCAGGGCAGTGTTTATGTTTGTGAGTTCACTAGAAATGCAGGTTTAGGATGGATGTAGGATTTTACAGCAGGAGTTTTGTCAGCCTCTGATAACGAACGCCACTTCCTGCTTCCTTTCCTGTGTCGGCGTTGACAGAAGTTATATATCAGGCAGAATACGTCCTTGTGTTTGATATTGAGTTCAGGTTTTTACGAAGGACCAGTCCCTGGAAAATATATTGAGAATAATCTTGCAACTTGGACATGTATCCTTGGTATATCAAAGCATAATTACTCATGTGTGTATATATTGATAAAATAGGTTTTAAATACGTATTGATACATCCTATGAGAATGCTCTTTGTGGTCTTAGCAGATAACAGCCTTGATGTTTTGATTGCCTGTTTCCTTTCAGTCAGATTGGAGCACGAATTCACTCGAACTCTCAATGCATGTTTACCATCTGTTCCTTATTTCGGCATCTGGAGGCTTTTGCAAATCTGTAATTAGCATCTGTTTGTGCATTGCGCTTCAGGCAATGAACATGAAGCATTGGAAACTTCTGCAGCTTACTGAGGTTTGAATTAATTAACCCAGGATTTGAGTGTGATTTTTACATTGATAATCCGATCCCCAGCATCTGCAGAGAGGACATTCTTCCAGCGGTCCAGTTTCAGGAGGCTACAAGAGAGAAGAGTTGTCACAGAACTTGGGAGCGCCTCTTTTGGGACACTGCACCCTGTACCTGTACCATTCTTCCGGTAGCGTCACCCGAGCGGAAAAGGTCACCCATCAGGAAGTCTCCTAGGACAACACCAGAGTTCTAAAGTTCCTTGGCATATTAGACTCCTTTGGGGATGCCTGTCTTAGAGTTCCTTTTTAGGGATTTCACACCACTGCTCCCTAAGTGATCTCTCTGTGTCCAGTTCTTGAAAACTTGGGAGGTTCCGTCTTCTGAACTATTCTACAACAATGCACTTAAGAACCAATGTTAACGTCTCCCAGGTGCTGTCATCTCAGCATTCCAGTTTCAGTGCTTTCAAGAAAACATTTCAAGGTGATGCCACTATGTCAACCATGCGTTTATCAGTAGATATACTATTGTTTATCAGTAGATATACTATTTTAATTATAGAAGTGCCAAATTTTACGTCACTTAATGCTCATAGCGGGGACAGTGAAGGCTTCTAATAAAAGTTCTCAGATCAATCCTTACATGTCAGGAATCTGGAATATCATATCACGCTGGTCGCAGCCCATTGACCCAAGTGTAATCTGGCCGTTTTAGAGAGGATGTAGCATGATTGCGCTGCCACACCAATGATGCCTGCCGCAGCAATACCACCAACTAAGCCAATACCAGCGGTTATATATGCATCACTATCGTTCATTCATACACACGTGATAAGGAATTGCGCATCCTGACTGCCATTAGCGTCTCGCCGGTGCCCTACACTCCAGTTCTGAAAAGAAAGGCACCTCAAGTACCTTCTCTGTGTTATCACTAGCATCAGTGCCAGTATGGTTAATGGCACCATGCCCACTGGCATCAGCATCGGCATGGCTGGTGGCAG
>NC_091564.1:42349007-42359007 GCF_042767895.1 Penaeus vannamei | reverse complement strand
CGCGGGGCTGTTCCACGCACAACTGTACCAGATGCAAGTTATTAACAATTTTGTTTCCCCTCGATTTTAAACAAGAACAATGTGAATTTATTTGCTTGATGAATGGTTGTCAGTATTATTCGATCTGGTCTTTCATAAGTACTACACCAAAAACAGATGGAAGCGTGTAAATAAAATTTCGGAATTTCCAGTTTAGAGAACACAATAGTATGGTACATTACTGCTCTCATCTGTACTAAGGGCATTTAGGTGACGTGTAAAACTTTTGGTAAATTCATGTCCACGTATTTTTTTTATGAATACCACATGTTTTTACCCAATTATATTACCAAAATTATCCCTTGTAAGTGACCATACAATCAAATGAATAGGAAGGGTAACAAGGATAAATTATTTAACTGGTATGCTATGGGATTGAAAAGTGATTATCTATGTCCCAATAATAAGTTGAATATTCTTCTTTTTGAAAGGAATAGTAACCATTGCGAGAAATGATGGGAAACAAGGGTTTAAGAATGCTGATAAATATATTTCCCAAAAACATTGTTGTTTGTCAGGAGATCCACTTTCCACAGCTGTGTAAAGCATTAAATGTTTAGCTATTATCAATTGTTTCATTTTCGTTCTCTCTCTCTTTTTTAAGTAAAAAAGATAAACATACGTTTTTTTCACAATGCGGATAAAATATGGCGAAGATATTATTTTAGCGAGGTTAAATCGGCCACGTGTATCTGAATGTTTCAAGCAGCCGCGTATTTGAGATGAAACAAAAACAATTCAGTTGATTACACATTGATGATACATTACCATTTTCCATTATTAAAACAGAATAGATCATAAGACTCTTTAGTATCCAATAGTGTGTGGCGGGAGAAGAGTTTCCAAAGAGTGATTTACACACTTTTAGGAGACTATTGCCGACTGGGTTGGTGTACATTAAATTTGGCGGTTGGCGGGAATGAAAACCTTTCGACAATAAATCTACGTTTCCGCATTTTCAAATGGCTCTTTGTCTACAACCTAAAAACCTAAAGGTATCAAAACCATAATAATAGCAACCCAAATCGTCTAAATGCTTCTGTCTGATGCAGTAGGATCAATAGCAGAGTTCATCACGAATCATAAGATCTCCGCAAGTGGACTCACACCTGCCTTCCCAAGTGTCCGACAGTTAACGAACGATTAAATGCAAGCGTTTGTTTGTTGTGTGTTTCATTATATAGGTATTTATGTATATGTGTATGTATATGTATATGTATAAATATATATATATATATATATATATATATATATATATATATATATATATATATATACACATACACACACACACATGTACCCACACACACACGCACACACACACAAATACACACACGTGCGTATATATATATATATATATATATATATATATATATATATATATATATATATATATATATATGGTAGTATCAACACTAGAGTATTTTTTCCATCATATAAGATAGATAGATAGATACATATATAATATATGTGTGTGTGTGTGTGTGTGTGTGTGTGTGTGTGTGTGTGTGTGTGTGTGTGTGTGTGTGTGTGTGTGTGTGTGTATATATATATATATATATATATATATATATATATATATATATATATATATATATATATATATATATTTATTTATTTATATGTATGTATATGGGTGCTTCATGCGCAGGGTGGTGTGAAGCGATGGTGTGGTAGTCTAGTTAGTGTTAAGAGCTTGCATGCCCTCTCGCTTGCAGCTGCCACCGCTGGCTAGCCTCGTGCGAAAAAGGGAGCAGCTCTGCATAAGCCTCCCCCTGCCAGTGTATAGCCTCTCCATCATCGAGACTCCTGCAGTGCCTCCTCGTGGCCTCCCATGGAAACTGGGTACCTTACGGTTCCAGGCTAAACTGTGGGCGATTTCGGAGTAGCAGGGGGCCACAGAGGTTCAGGCCCTGTACCAACTCCTGCCCCTAGGTCCCCTGGGGTTAATGGGAGGCTCGGGGGAGGTGGGCCTTGCAGGACGGGAGCGAGAACTACTCGTCCCGCCTAGGAAGTCGTGGCTTGGGCAGATCGATCAAACCTGTCGTGAGGAGCTTGAGATGGGCTGAGTCCCTACCTGGCGACTTGCCATGAGGGACCCTCGCAGGTACAAGCAAAGGGCGAATGCGGCTAAGCGCCCCTGTCGGCGTTAGCTCCTTGACGATGATGATGATGTATATATATATATATATATATATATATATATATATATATATATATGCATTATATGAATGGCACACCGGATTGCCTCTGAATTATTTTTTCTCTCTATATATATATATCTCTATATCTCTCTCTCTCTCTCTCTCTCTCTCTCTATATATATATATATACCTCCTGTACCCCGCACACAGACACACACACACACACACACACACACACACACCGTTAAGTGAGAAAGCCAAGGGAAAATTTAACCTGGAAAAGACCCGAGAAGTCTACGCAACGGGGATGAAATGATGCTATCCACACACTATTAATAACTAGGAATGTGAAATGGGGAACCGGCGAGGGAGCGTGCGTGTAAAAATGTTTGTATCGTGTGACTTTGTGGAAAATGACGAAATATAATTGTTTTCTGTTATGCTGTTTGCGTGGAGTGCGTGTATGATGATTAGAATAGAATAGAATTAACCATTTTGTTGCCCTATTTTTCAATTCAAGGTGTACGAAATAGGATTTTGTTTCCAGATGTTTCCGCAGGTTTTGCAGCAGGAAAATTCGTTCTGAACAAAAGGTTTTGTCAGACAAGTGTGGAACGACGAGAAAAAATACTCTTTATATATCGGGTGAGAGCTGTACTATATAGAACAACCATTAGTCCTGTATCATTTTTATTACAAACTGGTTCCTCATTTTTTTTCTGGTTAGCTGTCGACTGTAACTTTCTGAATCAGAAATATTGAATCAAACAGATACTTTTGGATTCTTTTCTTCTGTGTTCGAACACCGAATGTCAAGTTGAATCAATAACCGAATTTTCAGTATCTTATCACTGAATGTTTTACTTTTAGTCTTAATGAGAGCACGAATATGTAAACCTAGAAATGCAGACTCCAAACCATTTACTGTAACAAACGCATATATTTCTTAATCCTAATACGCGAAAAATTCGTTTCATAAATAAACTAAAATCCTTTTTTAACGGATATATCATAATGTTTCGGTTTCCGCTCGTTTTTTTCCCCTAAAGTATAAGCTAGGCGACGTTCATGGCGGAATTTGCGAAAACCGTATATATATATATATATATATATATATATATATATATATATATATATATATATATATATATATATATATATAGAAAGAGAGGGATGAGGCATCGAAAGAAACTCCGACTAAAGACACAGAAACGAAACAAACGTATTTCTGCAAAGGAGCAGGACCCAGAAAGTGAGATAATTATTAAAGGGAAGGAAAGAAAAATAACAACAAGTGTGGAGTGCAACGATCACGAAAAAGAAAAACTCTTGGATCGATGGGAAATTGAACAAAACTTGGCAAAACTTAATATGCTGGAAGAATGGAAAGGCAAGGTAAATGCATAGTGTCTTATAGCATTATTGTCTAGACTTCAGACAGCGGATTTCACAAAATATGTACAACAAAGAACAGGTGACCTGACCGGGGATGACCTGAGTGCCTGTCCTTCGCAAATAACAGCTGCACACACGGGTCGCCTACGGTACCTCACAGCTCATCAGTGAATATGTGCACGAACTTTCTCTTTTCTAGACCTTGACTCTCAATATTTCTGTTTTTGTATTTTATGTTATTATCTGGTAAGACACCTAATTTTTGTATGAGAACTGTGAGCCCACACTGGGACTTATCAAGATAAGGGTGAGGATAACATACGTTACCACATCCTTTTGAGATGTAACCTCTCTCTCTCTCTCTCTCTCTCTCTCTCTCTCTCTCTCTCTCTCTCTCTCTATATATATATATATATATATATATATATATATATATATATATATATATACATACATATACATATACATCACACACACACTAAAATCACACATACACGCAAAAATTATACACACACACATCAAACACACGCACGCAAAAACAGCCATCACAACAAATGCTATTGCTCTTTACCAAGTCTATACGAGGCACAGCGGCATGTTGTCCTCTCATGGAGCAAATGAATTAACTGCTCGTTCTAACAGCCTTGGCGATTGTGTTCGCGTCCATTGTCTTCGTGGAGCAGCGACTAGTCGATTCGAAGTACAGCGCTGTAAAACTACAGCGTCTCTCTATTTAAAAGACTCTGGGCAAGATTCCGCGCTGGTTTGCCACCGAAGAAGAAATGGGTGTCCTCCTGTGCGACCTGCCGGCGTCACCTTGGTACACACCGAGGATCATCACCCTCCAGCGACAGCTGGAGTGCAACAACAAGTCTTTGCTAAAGCTTCAGGCCCTTGCTCTGGCCGTGACCGCGCAGGTAGCGACAGTGAAGAGGACTCTCTTCAGTGTCGCCGTCGCCGTCCTCATAGTCTTTGGACTCCTCACCGTGGCCCGCCGCGCGACTCGCTCTGTAACAAAATAGTTCAAGGAGACTCAGGAAGTCCCCCTCGAGCCCGAGAAGGAGACCCAGGAAGTCCCCCTCGAGCCCGAGAAGGAGACCCAGGAAGTCCCCCTCGAGCCCGAGAAGGAGACCCAGGAAGTCCCCCTCGAGCCCGAGAAGGAGACCCAGGAAGTCCCCCTCGAGCCCGAGAAGGAGACCCAGGAAGTCCCCCTCGAGCCCGAGAAGGAGACCCAGGAAGTCCCCCTCGAGCCCGAGAAGGAGACCCAGGAAGTCCCCCTCGAGCCCGAGAAGGAGACCCAGGAAGTCCCCCTCGAGCCCGAGAAGGAGACCCAGGAAGTCCCCCTCGAGCCCGAGAAGGAGACCCAGGAAGTCCCCCTCGAGCCCGAGAAGGAGACCCAGGAAGTCCCCCTCGAGCCCGAGAAGGAGACCCAGGAAGTCCCCCTCGAGCCCGAGAAGGAGACCCAGGAAGTCCCCCTCGAGCCCGAGAAGGAGACCCAGGAAGTCCCCCTCGAGCCCGAGAAGGAGACCCAGGAAGTCCCCCTCGAGCCCGAGAAGGAGACCCAGGAACTCCCCCTCGAGCCCGAGAAGGAGACCCAGGAACTCCCCCTCGAGCCCGAGAAGGAGACCCAGGAAGTCCGCCTCGAGCCCGAGAAGGAGACCCGCCCAGCCCCCCTCGAGCCCTAAAAGAAGACCCGCCCAGCCCCCCTGGAGCCCTAAAAGAAGACCCGCCCAGCCCCCCTAGAGCCCTAAAAGAAGACCCGCCCAGCCCCCCTAGAGCCCTAAAAGAAGACCCGCCCAGCCCCCCTAGAGCCCGAAAAGAAGACCCGCCCAGCCCCCCTAGAGCCCGAAAAGAATACCCGGCCAGCCCCCCTAGAGCCCGAAAAGAATACCCGGCCAGCCCCCCTAGAGCCCGAAAAGAAGACCCGCCCAGCCCCCCTAGAGCCCTAAAAGAAGACCCGCCCAGCCCCCCTAGAGCCCTAAAATAAGACCCGCCCAGCCCCCCTAGAGCCCGAAAAGAAGACCCGCCCAGCCCCCCTAGAGCCCGAAAAGAAGCCCCGCCCAGCCCCCCTAGAGCCCGAAAAGAAGGCCGGCCCAGCCGCCCTAGAGCCGGAAAAGAGGACCCGCCCAGCCCCCCTAGAGCCCTAAAAGAAGACCCGCCCAGCCGCCCTAGAGCCCTAAAAGAAGACCCGCCCAGCCCCCCTAGAGCCCGAAAAGAAGACCCGCCCAGCCCCCCTAGAGCCCGAAAAGAAGACCCGGCCCGAGAAGAAGATCCGCCCAGCCCCCCTAGAGCCCGAAAAGAAGACCCAGCCCGAAAAGAAGACCCGGCCCGAAAAGAAGAGCCCAGCCCCCCTAGAGCCCGAAAAGAAGAGCCCAGCCCCCCTAGAGCCCGAAAAGAAGACCCAGCCCGAAAAGAAGACCCAGCCCGAAAAGAAGACCCAGCCCGAAAAGAAGACCCAGCCCGAAAAGAAGACCCAGCCCGAAAAGAAGACCCAGCCCGAAAAGAAGACCCAGCCCGAAAAGAAGACCCAGCCCGAAAAGAAGACCCAGCCCGAAAAGAAGACCCAGCCCGAAAAGAAGACCCAGCCCGAAAAGAAGACCCAGCCCGAAAAGAAGACCCAGCCCGAAAAGAAGACCCGGCCCGAAAAGAAGAGCCCAGCCCCCCTAGAGCCCGAAAAGAAGACCCAGCCCGAAAAGAAGACCCAGCCCGAAAAGAAGACCCAGCCCGAAAAGAAGAGCCCAGCCCCCCTAGAGCCCGAAAAGAAGACCCAGCCCGAAAAGAAGACCCAGCCCGAAAAGAAGACCCGGCCCGAAAAGAAGAGCCCAGCCCCCCTAGAGCCCGAAAAGAAGACCTGGGCATCCCTCTTTCATTCCGAGAAGATGACCCTGACTGTCCCTGTAGAGCCTGAGAAGAAGACCTGGGCAGCCCGCCAACAGCCCGAAAAGAAGACCTGGGCAGCCCGCCAACAGCCTGAGAAGAAGACCTGGGCAGCCCGCCAACAGTCCGTGAGGGAGTCCTGGGGAGCCCCCCTAGAGCCCGAAAAGAAGACCTGGGCAGCCCGCCAACAGCCCGAAAAGAATACCCGCCCAGCCCGCCAACAGCCCGAAAAGAAGACCTGGGCAGCCCGCCAACAGCCCGAAAAGAAGACCTGGGCAGCCCGCCAACAGCCCGAAAAGAATACCCGCCCAGCCCCCCTAGAGCCCGAAAAGAATACCCGCCCAGCCCCCCTAGAGCCCGAGAAGACCCGCCCAGCCCGCCAACAGCCCGAAAAGAAGACCTGGGCAGCCCGCCAACAGCCCGAAAAGAAGACCTGGGCAGCCCGCCAACAGCCCGAAAAGAAGACCTGGGCAGCCCGCCAACAGCCCGAAAAGAATACCCGCCCAGCCCCCCTAGAGCCCGAAAAGACCCGCCCAGCCCCCCTAGAGCCCGAGAAGACCCGCCCAGCCCCCCTAGAGCCCGGGAAGAAGACCCAGGCAGTCGCCCAGGAACAGCGTGAGGATATGACGACGATACCCGTTCCCGTAGAGCCCGCCCGGCTTGGCTAGGCCATTGGCAGGGGTGGATTCCGAGTCAATCACGTCGCCAAAAGGCACCGGGTATGGGTCATACTCCCTGAGCGCAACCAGCCCGAGGCAAAGATCTTGGTGACTGGCCCCAAGGAGAAAGCCATGGCCGCCGTCGTCGAGCTACAGCTCATGGCCAACTTGAAACTGAGCCCAAATCACGTCCTCGTGGCTTTAAACATTAAGCCTGAGGAGCGCATTTTGGTGCTTGGCCCCGAGGACAGCAAGGCCGCCTGGCTCGAGCGGGAATTCGCCGTCAGATTCATGAAGCCCGCCAACAACGGGCCCGTGGCGCTCGCGGGCGACATCGAGGCCGTGGCCAGGGCTGAGGCCCACGTCCACGACATGCTCGCCAAGCGGCGCCTTGACAAACCCCACCGATTCTGATGAAGCGGTCCACGCACAAAGGAAGGAGAGGCGCCTGCGGGAGGGGAGGCGCTCAGCGCAGGCAGGACCAAAACCCGTAGTTGGTTAATTATATTACGGGCGCCGGTAACTCGTTTGAATCGTAGATTGGTCTCTAGTCGGGCGTGGAAGGCGGTAAGATTAAGATTTACTCCAGAGTATTTTGTAGTGTTATTTTAGTTTGAAAATAGCAATAGGATGGTGTTATTTACATGACTGTTGTGTATGCAATGAAAAGAATCACTTTTTTACCCGACCATGATCCATGGAGTGATGAAAAATTGTTGAAGACTGCGAGGGTGCGTCGCGGTCTTCAACAATTTTTCATCGTCTGCCGCGCAGACGATGCCATCATGATCATCACTATTACCATTGCCACCATTGAATGATGTTTTGATGATGGTGATTGCGGTATTGATAATACCGCAATCACCATCATCAAAACAGTAACGATAATAATAAGAAGAAAAAAATAGCAGCAACTCTGGGCAATATCAAGGTTACAGACCTTGACTTTGCCAATGATATTGCTATTCTATCTGAGTCTTTGGAAACCTTAGTAGTGGCTCTGGATGCATTTAGTAATGAAGCGAAGCCCTTGGGTCTAGAGGTCTCCTGGACCAAGACCAAGATCCAGCAACAACAACAAAAGTAAAACTAACAATAACAACAATAAAAATACCACCACCACCATCAAAAACAACAGCAGTAAAAACAGCAAAACCACCAATAACAATAACAACAACAGTAAAAACATCAACAACGGCAGCACACCAATACAATGCCAACAATAATAACAATAATAATAATACTAACAATAATAATAATAATAACTAATAATAATAATAATGATAATAACAATAACATACTAATAATAACTAATACTACTACTACTAATAATAATAACAATAATAACAATACCAAAAAACCCTTTCGCAAAAACACGAAAAAAAAAGAATTAGCACAGCATCCTACGATTTATTATGTATAAAGAACCGTGTAGCCATTATTAACTACATACCACATGGTTTTCCACGGGTGAATATTGTCCTTTTTTGTAAAAAAAAAATGGTGTTATAGTACATGCAATACTATGTAGTTTTCATCCCTTTTCTATAGGTAGCGTTGACGTGTGTTTGGAAGGGTTATATTTTCATTCCCGAGAGCTTCATAATGGCGTCCCCAAAATACCGGAATTTTGAGCTTTCTCTCTCTCTCGGCGGCGACGGGGGCGACCTCCTGGGTCTCGCAGAGCAAAGGGAAGCAAAAAAAAAAAAAAGAAAGAAAAAAAAGAAAGAAAAGAAAAAGAAAAAGATAAGAAAAGAAAAAAAATTATATATATATATATATATATATATATATATATATATATATATATATATATATATATATATATATATATATATATATTACAGACTGAAATCATCATGGGGGCTGACGCTGACGGGGGCGCATGTGTCCAACAGTACCCCATGATCTGGCGCAAGGACCTATTGCAAAAGGCTTCAAGACGAGCCTCCAAGGCACAGGACAATGTCCAGGTTTCGCTACCGTATAGCAAAACTGGCATTATCAGGGCCTTGAAAACCCGAAGCTTGGTCCTTCTGCACAGGTACCGACATCTCCAAATACTCTTGTTGAGAGAGTTCATGACCCCTGCTGCCAGGCCAATCCGTCTGCTGACTTCATGGTCTGACAGCCCAGAGTTATGAACTACACTACCAAGGTATGTAAAGCTCTCTGTGACTTCAATGTCCTCGCCGCAAGCACGTACCGACTGAACAGGTTCTCCTATCAAGTCCCCAAATTCCTGGACCTTGGTCTTGGTCCAGGAGACCTCTAGACCCAGGGGCTTCGCTTCATTGCTAAATGCATCGAGAGCCGCTACTAGGGTTTCCAAAGACTCAGATAGAATGGCAACGTCATCAGCAAAGTCAAGGTCTGTAATCTTGATATTGCCCAGCGTTGCCCCACAATGACTTTGAACAGTAGCTCTGCCCAGTATCCAGTCCATGCAAGTGTTGAAAAGAGTTGGTGCAAGGACACAGCCTTGCCTCACTCCTGAACTAACAGGAAAGAAGCTCGACAGGCCCCCACCACACTTTACAGCACTTTCAGTACCAGTATACAGGCTTGCTATTAGTCCAATAATCCTTGTTGGTATTCCTCTCAGCCTCAGGATCTCCCAAAGTGACTCCCGATGCACCGTATCGAACGCCTTCTTAAGGTCGATGTAGGCTGCGAGCAGCCCACGCCCGAACTCACGACGGCGCTCTACAATGACTCGAAGCGCGAGGATACGGTCTATTGTGGACTTACCAGGAGTGAATCCGGATTGCTCCAGTCTCTGGTGCCTCAGTAGATGGTCTCTGATACGTCTCAGAAGGATGTGGGCGAGAACCTTGCCTGGTACACTGAGCAGTGTGATGCCTCAGTGATTGCTGCAGTCCCAAC
>NC_091564.1:42311507-42316507 GCF_042767895.1 Penaeus vannamei | reverse complement strand
GGGAACGATTGCGTTTAGTATAAAAAGGGACTGTCCACTTGTTTTGGGAGACATTGTTGAAAGAGAAGAGTGTTGCCTAAGGAGCTGTAGAAGGGATCACGAAAAATCGGTCCCATTCATCTGGGCTAAACAATTGAAGATATTTGTAAGGTTGGTGGTAGTGGATGGTTGGGGATGTGTGGAAGAGGGAGTATTATGGAATGATGGAGAATAAGGCTGTAAGGTAGTAATAAGGGAGGATGGGGTTCTGGATAAAGGTTGTGGGGCTCGAGTTGACGAATTTGAGGATGTTGGGAGGGTAGGAATGTCTTCTGGAGATTGATTCTCTGCTTGGGTGGGTAATACACTAGTAGGCATTGAGGAGTGGGTAGTAGTTTGTGTTCGGTCGCGGTCAAAGGAGAGCCTGGGGTCGGGGAGCCGGTGGGGCGATTTGATGAAGGGGCAAGCCTCATTGCATCTAACATGGGTATTAAATCCTCATTGCTGGCCATGTGAAGCTTTGACTCTGTTAGGGAAAAAACAGTCCTTTCATCATTTCAGCTTGGCTCTTACACATTAGCAAGTAGATAGTAGAAGGGTTGGGGTAGCGACGGAAACGAAAGAGCTAGAAGGAGAAAAGACCATGCAAAATTAGTTGAGTCGAGGGCTGAGGCCCAAGTCAGGGTAGATCCCCGCATTGGGTCAGTCTCCGTCTCCTAAGCCCCCCCCCAACACGCGACATCAACGGGCAAGGGATTCGGGCAGGAGTGAGCGAGTTAATGGTTGATGGTTGAAACAAATAAATGTGTTAGACATCTAAGGTCATATAGCACTATGGTAAAATATTATGGCGGAAAGGACATGGGTTGGGGGAGGGGGGGAATCCATACTCTCAAAAATCACAGGAAAATGAAAATCCAGTATCGCTTTGCTGATGGAATTTTATTTTTTTTAGCATTTCTAAATAAAGAAGAAATACTGAAATTATTATTTCTTGATCCTTTTCTAGTCGAAAGGTACGCATAAACTAAACCAAAATAACGATTCAATAGCTAACGTAGCGCTGACGGTACGTTAGGGTTGACCGAAGGTGCGATGTTGGTGACAGAGGCAAGTTGTTGTCATTATTCAGTGAAAAGCAATGTGTGATGACTTTAAACACTGCAAAGATTGTTTTCACTCGGATTCTACTTGATGTACCTTTGCACAGCTCTCCATATCCTTCACTTCTGTAAGCTGTGTGGGCAGTGCACTTGGTAAGTCACTTCAACGTTTGTAGTTTCTCCTCTCAAAGTTGTACCCAATAATGGCGCACCTCCGGTCTGATGTAAACATGCATATTTTAAGAGATTCCACGTCATTTCTTCACTTCTGAGCAGTGAATACTCTTCTTGGCAATGATCTACTTGTATTTTTTTCGATTTACTTTTTAAAAAACGAACACCGAAGGAGCACTAAAACTCGATTTTCATATAGATAACAGAGATCACTTTTAACTTTAAGTAGGGCATTCTAGGTCTCCTTCAGTGGGTGACGCGGACAGTATTTAGGAGGCAAGTTTGAAGTTTATGTTATTGATCCTCCTCAAGTCTGTTGCCTCTGTTGCAATCTGGCCTGAAGTTCTTTGCTGGTTTGATCTATTCATGTATAAAGGTCTTATTATCCTAATTGAAGTTAATCCAGTTAATTTACTAATATTTCAAACTTGAAATACAAATAGATTATGTTCACAGGTGAACAACAGCATTAGATTTCCTCTTTCCTGTAATACTGTAATCCACCATGGGGTAAATTTGTTGTGTCAAGAAAATTAAAATCAAATTACTAAACCAAACGTACACATCTTTCTATTTCCATTAAACATTCTTTAATCGTCTTCCAAACTGGGATATTCTGTATTGTTAGTGCTTGTGAAAACAGCCAAGCACTCCAGGCCAGGGGTACAACTCTGTCACCATAGATTTTCCTTAACTCTGAAGAACATCATTTTCATCAGACGGGTTGTGCTAAGCTTCCTCCATAGTTAACACATTTTCCCGCTTTGTCTGCCTGGAAATGAGTTCTGTAACAAGAAGTTTTGTCTGTAAGGCTGTATTCCAAAAGGAAAGCCTCTTAACTGATCTTAAATAAGAGCTCAAAGTTAATAGTCCCATTTAAAAGTAACTATACCAACCACTTCCTTCTGGATTTCCCTTATATAACTCCTACCCAGACTGGGGAGGTACAGATACACTGTTGACAGACTTGTGTTAAGGAATGTTTTAGGTTGCCACATATGGGACAATATAGACTATGAGACACAACAATGAACTGGGAAGTTCCAGCAAACAGCAGTCAACACAGGTCATGGCATTAATTTGAGAAAGTGCTGCTTAGCAGCACACATTCTATAAGGGGCACTAAATGCATGTGCCAATATCATAAGCATGTAGAACATACTCTTTTACAATCAATAATACATCAAAATTGAATACAAATCGCACTGACAAAAGAAAAAAATTCTATACACATAGATGCCATGCATCCATCACACTAACAATTAAATCACAATACTCATACTCTCACACACACTTGTGACAAATTATCAGTGAAGACCCTTGGGAGACACATAAAACTAAACTCCTTTCTTTTGATCAAAAATGATAACCATGTTCTGAGGGAACCCAAGGACCAATATCGCTGATCTCAACATTTCACACTACACAGCAAGTTCAAAGCGGTCAGGGAGTTTAAACCCAAGTTTTGAGCCTCAGGAGGAGAGGCTGCAAGGAGCTAAAACTTGTGTAATAAACTCCATGATCCCAATGCATCTACAGTATTTGAGCTTTTATGAGCTAGAGAAAATGAAACACATACACAATAACACATGAACAAATATCTCTCTTCTACACAACACAACTTTGTACAGTGGTTTATACTTACAAATCTAGCAAGCAGGACTTTTTTTTTAATCACCTATTTCTGCATCAGCGTCCCTTAATGTGACAGAGAATATTTCAACTTCCAACAATTACATTCATTCATTCATGCTTTCATACATAAACTCATCAATTACCCACTCATTCCCAAAATGCATATATACATATATATTCCCACATAATAAACACACATACTCATGCGATTCAACCTTACACAAACGTCCCAACATAAGCACCATTATTCCACATTCTTCAGCCTACATTCATAGTATGATTCACCCCACCATTACTTCTTTAATTAATGCATCCCTTAGGAACTACAGTCTTTACAAAAATACTTTATTATTACGTCCTTCAGTCTTACTCTTAAACATAAATGTATGTGACAAGCACATAAATATCACACTTAACATTTGGTTTTGTAAAAAAATAATAAACACCTCATTGTATGACTTACATGTAACTGCTAAGTGAAAAATAAAATAGTGGTATCTTGAAACGGCACAGACGTCACTCATCTGTGTTTCTGGTCACCAATTGTGGGGTGCAGACGGGAGAGGAGAGGAATGGGACGCTCAAATAATTTCACTGTCATTAGTCATCTCACGCTACACTTCAGTCACATGGCGTCGACACTGATAACACTAATTATACCTCTTGTCCTTAATAATAAATGTCTTTTGGACTTTTTGTCCTCATCTCTTTTTGTACAATAAACGTGTTTTCTTACAGATCACAACACTACAGAATGTAACAGCTTCAGCACTTTAGCGTCTTGAAGCAACTTTTATTATTGAGGTACAGACTGAAATACCGCACTATGACGAATACAGATTCTCTTTCTATGCCAACCAAACAATGATCGGACACCACTCTCAGTACACTAATTAAAATGGCGAGAACAGCATTTTTCTGACCTATAGCAGGGCAGGTACGGGGACAGCAGTTCATTATAAACATAACGCAATGGTTGCTTTAAATTCATAATGTGTATATATATTCATATATATGCTTTGTATATACAGGCACACCTGCTTTGAAAATAAATACCAGTTTCATAAGATTAACACTTCTTAAATCAGCATATTTTTTGAAGGAAAACAGGTGCCTTTATTCCCCAATCCACAAATGCAATCCTTAAAAAATAAAGCAGATTTTCCTGGTTAAATTTATCAACACAAAACACTTGTTACTCTTGTCAATGTTTCAATGCTTGTCAGGAAGAACAGCAGCCAATATTTACGGTTTGTGGTGGAAGATAATGACTCGGAATAAGTTTTGATCGAGTGGCAAGGTACTGTGTATTTTTTACTAAGACAGTACTAGAGCAGTCTCAATTTGGGACGGCCTGAGTCTGCTGGAGCCTCTCAACCTCCTCCAGGCTCAACACCTTGCCACCTGGGAGTTCAGGCAAACCTCCAGCCTGTACCTGTTAAAACAACATGACAGTCTATCTCATAACTCTGTCAATTATACATCTGATTATACAGTAACACCTCTCTCTTACACACACACAAACATGCAAACCTTTATATATTCATGGACAAATATCTAAACAGACACAAACTGTAGTTCCCAGTAAATCCTCTATGAGAACCTAAAGCTTCATATTGATGCAAGTTACAAGAATATAACGTCCCTATTGTCTTCTAGAAAGGACATCAAATAACTGTCTTCTAGAGTCTAAAGTCTCAGCTGTTGAAAGATTCCAGAAACTGGATATTAAAACCTACACCTTCCAGGATACATTACCCCACTGCTACGAGGAGAGCCTTGAAAGCCCTCTTGGTATGATATTGATTTTTTATCCTTCAATCAAATTCAACTCTAAATATACTTGAGTTCTTACCCAAACAATTTATATGGCAATCTTTTAGCAATATCCTTTTTTTCCGTAATGACCATGAGAATCTATCATAGTAACAGCAATAAAAAATTTAATAACAATGCCACTGAATTAAAACTGTAGAGAAAACTTTCCAATGCAAACTAGCTTACTTTCCTACCATTAGCTGCCGACTCCAACGAGTCAGTGAACATCACGGACGACTCATCATTCTACAAATTATTCTAAATATCATTTTGGGAGGCAGTGGACCCACA
>NC_091564.1:42279007-42301507 GCF_042767895.1 Penaeus vannamei | reverse complement strand
CAACAAGTTTTGTTTAAAATATTATTCAAAATATTGACACTACCGACAAATTTAATACTATAAACACGGTGAAATAACATGTAATTGTGCAAACTTTTTCTTTTCAATGAAAATATTTATCCCAAGCTATCAAGAATAAAACAAGTCCAAGTCTCTTTTGATATATATGAAAGTTTGGTCCAACAAGAACCTACTGGCAATATCCTACCACCCTAGCACATTTCTTTTGATTCTATCCTTTACTTTTTCACCCTTTCTGTCAGATATGACTATGATAACACAATATGAAATTACAGGAGCAGCCGCAGTTATACCCAAAGGACCACTTTCCATTCACAGGTTGACTAAAATTAACTAATGTTAAGAAAATTAAACACTGCTAACAGATATACTGAACTTATGTAACTTGCATAGTAAATTATCAACTGAAAGTACTTGTTCTGCCTTATTAATTCTCCCTAAACAATAAATTTTCCAACAAAACTATATTACGGAAATCAATGATGCACTGATTAAGAACATGTGTTTCCGCAAATGTGTGTCTACAAGTGTGCCCACGTGTGTTTGGGGTGTCCTGGGGTTACCTGGTTTGTGGTGGTGCAAGGAGGTGGCAGGGGTGTTGTTATTGAGCAGGAGCTGGTGGAGGGGACCAGGGGGGTTGGCGTTGGTCAGTCTGTGGTGGGGGGGTCCCAGGTTACCTGCAGGGGGAGCCTGGCCTCTCATCAGCTGCTGTGTCAATACTGCCTGTGCTTGTGCTGCTTGCAGAGCTGGAACACCAACCAAATAAAATATTCTTTATTGTCTGTCAAATTATTTTACTCAAGGGGAAGGAAGTAAAAATTAGCAATATTACAAGAAATATAACAAAAGATCACATTAACACTTCCCAATAAAAAACACTGTAAAAGGATTACCTCTTATATTGTTAAGGTTTTGCTGATTTCCCCGAGACAGACCTAAGTTTGGCGGTTGCAAGGATGAAGAAGGATGTCGCTGGCTAGGAGGACCCATGTTATGTGGCGTCATGTTCATCATGCCTGGGCCACCACCTGCCATCATCATGGGCCCTTTCCCACTCATCATGGGACCACCAGGAGGCAGTGGAGAGGCACCACGACGCATATCACGTTTATTGTCAACCTTCCCTCGACCTAAAACTACAATAAACTAGTATCAGCAATCAGGTTGCTGGAAGAAAGATGTTGAGAAAATATCTGCCCACCAATCCCAATATGCAAACAACCTTCATTACTGCCAATAGTACATATTATGTAGCCAATTTGCTTAGAATTCATTACATCTACCTTTCTCTTTGTCAATACAATAGTTAAATCTCTCCCCAAATACATCAACATCACATGTCACAAAAAGTTACCAATAAGAACACTGATATTTCTAATCATAAAGTACTTCCCACATATTTATATATATATATTTTTTACCTTTGCTACCCACCCATATGACAATCTCTTCAAAAGTATCAATGTTTTTCTGTCCATCTAGACACCCATCTCCCGCATATGGTTAACCATCCAAGTAATTTTCTTGATTTTTGTCATTTTTCCTGCTTCCCAACTTTCCTCGCATGCACTTTTATACTATTCTAATTTTCAGACCACACTTTTAGCTTGTTTTGATCTACCTTGTTGCTGTTGCAGAGGATTCTGAAGTTGCATAGCTGCATTACGTTTCTCCATCTGGTCACGGTTCTTTTCCGAGTCTTTCAGGAGATCTCCAACAATACTAGGACTGGAGAAAAAGTAGTTGCTTCTTTAAACAAGTAAAAACTAGTTTCAAAGATGTTGTAAGCTTCAGCCTGCAATATACTTCTATCCTTACAATGATCTGTTTCCTTTAACCCAATGGTGGTGGGTTGAAGTCATGCCAAATTGAACCATGTGTCAGGTGCTAAAAGGAAGTCAGCCAATCAACAAAAAAACAAAGTGCAATAAGCATGTTTTCCTACTGTGTGATTTTGGCGAATATGATCTTTTGAAAAAATTAACAAGACAGACTAAGTCTACTTTGGAAGGCTCTCTCTTTTTTTATTGCAGACAGAAGCAAACAGATATTTAGCAGGCCCAATCACAGTGGCATAGATCTTTGGCACCTGACATATGACTCAGTATTTCATGGCAAGAAGTGATGGCATCAGGCATGTGAAGGCTAACCCTATCATGACAGGATTAGAATTTTCTGTGACGTAATATCTACGCGACAATATAACCTTTCTGGCTGGGTGTGTGCTGTGTACAGCTAGCCCACCCATTCACTTGATAGAGCAAGTTATGATGTGCATAGAAACACACCTTTCAGGTTTGTCAGATCGATCATGACGGTCACGGTCAGCTGTCATCTTCCTCATGACAGAGGTTGGAGTGAATGCTAGTGGTGACTGTGACTTAGCACCAGATTTAATAGGTGACCCATCCTGGAAATAAATCAAGAATCAATAGAAGGGAAAAAAGGAATTTAGCTATTTCATTATACTACCATCTCAAAGAGGAAATATATCAATCAGGGTACCAAACATAATTAGAAACAGACAATCCTGAAATGGATTTTCAAATTTTATTCCAAATCCTTTTGCATATTAATGTTCTCTAAAATTTCTTGGTAGTCCCTCTGTACTTTCCAATTTAATGTTGCTGCAGACCTATTTTTGACAAACATCTCAGGTTTATATTTTGAAAAAAATTGCATTGATAATGGTCGTAATAATGATGGTAGTGACAATTATGATATATATAAGGATTGCAAGAGCATAACAATAACAATATTGATATTAACTTTCATGGAACAGGCCCACAAGAAACTAATGAGTGCATTCCGATAAACTGCCTGTCGCCTAAAAGGGCCACATTCCAGAATGTAGGCACATATTCCTGAAAGGCACATATCAGTATACTTGCTGCCTTTTCCTACAACTTGGGACCATCTAAAATGCCAACTACCTTTTAGAGGTTGTGGAATACGATCAAACACACAGCAATGGAAGGCTACCTAAAACAAACTAAATATCAAGAATCCATTTACCTTAGAAGCAGCAGACATTGATCCAACTCCACTGGCTCCTACTGGGTTGGGAGATCGTGCCCTCTCAGCTTCACGTTTGCGGTGTTTCTGCAAGTTTTGCATTTCGAAATTATTAATGTCAACCTTGCAGTCTCTTCATCTCAATTCAATTACAACAATAAAAAATGGTTTCTCTTTCTATAAAAAGTCAATGATTCTTTAACCCTTATCACTACATCCACCAAGTTTGGCCTTCTGCCTTGTGCACAAGATCCCAGAACATTTCTTGATTTCCATTTAAAATGAACATTCATACTGTCTTCAGAATAAACATATTTTAAATATTAATTTATAACTTTCTCTTAAAAAGCTACAACGTACTTCTTTGGCTTTCTCCAATTCCTGTTTCAGAAGTGCTTTTTGCATGATGCTCTGTGTATATACAACAAGTTCCTGATGTGATGGAGGTCGGCGAGGGGCACCTCCAACATTGCTGACACTGAGGTTGTTCCCAAGAGATCCTCCAGTAAACACTAAAGAGAAAATGAAAAGTTGGTCATTTTATATAAACATGTAATTAAATGCCTGAGGACAAAAAGTAAATTTTCCAGTGTAAAATTGAAAAGGGAAACCTATCTAGAATTCTTAATGAGGACAGACTAACATGTAGCTTTAATCTTAATTCACTCATCTAAAAAGAGCTAGCAAACTTTAATTAGATAGTTACAACTAAAGTATTTCATTTGCCACTGACTAAAGCAAAATTCAGGCAAAATTCAGGCCCCGACCTGTAAACAGTACTCACTAAGTGGGGAAAGGCGAGACTGTTGCAGCATGTGAGGATTGAGCATGTTGGAAGCATCAGGGTTGGGGGAGGCTACTCGTGGTGACAATGATGTATTGCCACTTAGAGATAAGCCTCCACTTACCACTGCCTGTAAAATGGAAAAAAATCTCTTGAATAATTGTATTCATTCCTGTGTAACAGAGCTAAAGTGATGGATTTTTTTTTTATCCGAGTATTTTGAATGTCACTCCAGATTGACCATAAATAATATTACCAACTTCGACCCAGTTACACTCAAGCACACATCAATTTTCCTGTAGTTTACCTGAGGAGTTGGAGAGGGAGTGAGAGTGGCACGGTGGGGCATGATGGGTTGGGTCTGCTGTCCTTTAAGAAATTTCAAGACAGTAAAAATGGCATCTCTCTGGGTAGGCGTTACTGTTCCACTTGATAACTGATTCAGTAGTTGACCAGCTGTTACCTGTCCATTAGCTACCTCTGCATTGAGAGAAAAGGAGTATTAGACTTCGATAGTAAAAACATACCAGTTTGGAATCTTTTAAATATGTATTTCATCCTTTACATAATCATATATGTGCAACCAAAACTACAATTCTTAAAAATTCTTGCAATCTAACTAATATTTATTTACAGTACATACAAAGATGAAATTGTACTACTTAATTATCATAAACAATAAACACAGTATACAAAGCTGAAACCATCATATGAAATATAATGAATTCACTCAAGCATACAAGGAAGCATTCCTTTCAAACATGTGGACTTACTCTGCAACAGACTCTGCACATCTGGCCGCAGTAAAGCATCACGCAGAACCTGGTCCTGAGGCTGAGGTGAGGGGCTAACACTCATGCGCCCAAGACCTCCCATGAGCTGTTTGATTGGGTCAAGTTGTTGCTGCTGTTGCTGTTGCTGCTGCTGTTGTTGCTGCTGTTGCTGTTGCTGCTGAAGGGTCTAAAATTACAAATAAAATTTAACAAAACTAAAATTAATATTAGCTAACATATACATCACATTCTGCTACTAGAAAGAAAAGTAAACAACTATATGTAATCATTTACAGATATTGATTTTTCTTCTTTTTTTTTTTGGGGGGGGGAGAATTGACGAAATATCCTTTCCTCTATACCTTCATTATATATAAAAAGTCATGTTCATAATCACTTCATACTGCACAGATCCCCATTACAGAACATTTCAGACTAAATTCCGAATTTCTGCCATTTATTACAATTAAAATGTAAAATACCTGCTGCTATCAAACAAAAGACTTTCCTTTACCTGTTGCAGGAGCTGCTGTCTTTTCTGTTGTTGCTGTTGCTGCTGCTGCTGTTGCTGTTGCTGCTGTTGGGCTTGGAACAATTTCAAGATGACATCTTGAGTTGGTGGTCCCTGCCCTGGCATCTGTTGCATGCTAGGTGGTGGTTGCGTATGTGGTACCATGCTTGGAGGTGGCACACTCAGGTTAGGTACAGATAGTGGAGGCATATTCCTTGGTTGCTGATGTGGTGGTGGCTGACTCTGTTGCTGCCCAGGACTACCAGCATTACCCTTCATAAACACTGAAAGTATTTGCATTCAGTTATACGAAACCCTTACCCTTAAGCTTTGTACTCAAACTCCACTTAGTTCCCATATTCACATTCAGCTTTTAACAATTTAACATCCATACAGATTTACAATATACAAATATAAAAATATTGCAAAAAGTATAAAAAGAGGTTTGATTAAGAATGAATATCATTATAACACAGATGTGTTTAACTAGTCTCAACATTATCTTTGTCAGAAGCAACAAGTGAAGTTAAAACTGTATTTCTGATGATGATTTAATCAAAACTAGTTAAATTATTCTCTTGCTCTGTGAAGATCCTCATTCTCATTCATGCCTTTTCTACATTAGCCTCCCTCCACAACACTTACTAGCAATGAGATCATTTTCAGTAGGAGCGTTAGGTAGAGCTGGCTGTAGGGACATGGATGCTGGCTTGTCTCCACCTTCTTTCATTCCTCCATTCAATAACTGAAATCAAATTTTGGCAATCATAAAAAATTCTGACACGTTTCTTCTATAATGTGATTCTGTTTTGAAGTAACTTCCCAACTACTTATAGCGGGATTATGGGTATGAAGAAGGAAAAATGCAAAAAGCAATAGTTTTAAGCAGAGAAATATCTATCACCAATACATACAAACTTATCTGTTTAAGCTTCCTGAACAGCAAAAGATGGAAGAACACAAAATCTAAAAAAATGATAAAATATAATGCTGGGCGACAGCCATGTTTGACCATTTACCTTCATCAACACATTTTCCTTGGAGTAATTCTTGTGCTCTCCTCTGCTGGAACCCTGAGTTGTAGTAACCTGTGAGAGCTGAGAGAACATTCATACATCACAGTATCTGGCAGAAGACCAGCGCAGCACAAGCAGACTAAGAATTTTAAAAGTATTTCTACCTTACAAGAATTTTATTTATAATTTCATGATCACAAGTTTTCAACATAAATAAATACATAAATAAACAAGTATACACATGTATAGGGTGTGTGTGTGTGGGTGGGTGTGTGTACAAGTGTGTACAAGTGTGTACAAGTGTGTACAAGTGTGTACAAGTGTGTACAATTGTGTACAATTGTGTACAAGTGTGTACAAGTGTGTACGAGTGTGTACAAGTGTGTACAAGTGTGTACAAGTGTGTACAAGTGTGTACAAGTGTGTACAAGTGTGTACAAGTGTGTACGAGTGTATAAATATGTATAAGTAGGTATAAGTATGTAGGTATAAGTATGTATGTATAAGTATATATAAGTATATATAAGTATATATAAGTATATATAAGTATGTATGTATGTATAAGTATATATAAGTACATAAAAGTATGTATAATTAAGTATAAGTTTATACAAATATATGTATATGCATGCAAGTAAAACAATGAAGGGAAGAAAAAGAAGCAAAATAGTAAAAAGGTCTTTAACATATTCATGTTCTCTTGTCCTTCCCTTTGTTTTGGTTTTTTTACTTGCATTTTATTCAATATGAATCCTACACATATATATGTATATGGAACACACCCACATGATTTTAAAAATTGTGTGTGTGTGGGGGGGTGGGGTCATCAGTCAAGATAAATGAATGCTTCTTTTGCCAATTGCATACTTGGGTATGTAACTGGCAACTGCATACTTGGGTATGTAACTGGCAACTGCATACTTGGGTATGTAACTGGCAACTGCATACTTGGGTATGTAACTGGCAACTGCATACTTGGGTATGTAACTGGCAACTGCATACTTGGGTATGTAACTGGCAACTGCATACTTGGGTATGTAACTGGCAACTGCATACTTGGGTATGTAACTGGCAACTGCATACTTGGGTATGTAACTGGCAACTGCATACTTGGGTATGTAACTGGCAACTGCATACTTGGGTATGTAACTGGCAACTGCATACTTGGGTATGTAACTGGCAACTGCATACTTGGGTATGTAACTGGCAAAGTGTTCACATCATATGTTACCAATTCTCAAACTTCAAGGGTGGAGTGAACCTCCCTTTGCTACCCTTTACTAAACTTACTGAACCCTGCAGATCTCCGGAACCTAAGAGAAATAAGAAAAAATATCTGCTATGATACGATAGTTCTATGCAAGTATCAAGGTACCATTCTAACGCACAACAGGGAACACAGGTCTCCAGGCACGGCTGGTCTCGGCCTTGCTGCAGTCCAAGATCAGGAGGTGAATCCATTTGAGAAACCGTCTGTACGTGCCTTATAAAAACTGTCCTAGCTCTTGCAAGTGTGAGAGTTCATGATACAATACAGAGCAAGTGATTATTTACTTGTATGTATGTAGGTAGGTTGGTTTGTATTGGTTTGTATGTAGGTATGTAGGTAGGTTTGTATGTATGTATGTATGTATGTATGTATGTATGTATGTATGTATGTATGTATGTATGTATGTATGTATGTATGTATGTATGTATGTATGTATGTATGTATGTATGTATGTATGTATGTATGTATGTATGTATGTATGTATGTATGTATGTATGTATGTAGGTAGGTAGGTAGGTAGGTAGGTTTGTAGGTAGGTAGATAGGTTTTTATGTATGTAGGTAGGTTTTTATGTATGTATGTATGTATGTATGTATGTATGTATGTATGTATGTATGTATGTATGTATGTATGTATGTATGTATGTAGGTAGGTAGGTAGGTTTGTAGGTATGTATGTAGGTAGGTTTGTAGGTATGTATGTAGGTAGGTTTGTAGGTATGTATGTAGGTAGGTTTGTAGGTATGTATGTAGGTAGGTTTGTAGGTATGTATGTAGGTAGGTTTGTAGGTATGTATGTAGGTAGGTTTGTAGGTATATATGTAGGTACGTTTGTAGGTATGTATGTAGGTAGGTTTGTAGGTATGTATGTAGGTAGGTTTGTAGGTATGTATGTATGTATGTATGTACGTAGGTAGGTAGGCAGGTTTGTACGTATGTATGTAGGTAGGTTTGTAGGTATGTATGTAGGTAGGTTTGTAGGTATGTAGGTAGGTTTGTAGGTTTGTAGGTAAGTAGGTAGGTTTGTAGGTAAGTAGGTAGGTTTGTAGGTAAGTAGGTAGGTTTGTAGGTAAGTAGGTAGGTTTGTAGGTAAGTAGGTAGGTTTGTAGGTAAGTAGGTAGGTTTGTAGGTAAGTAGGTAGGTTTGTAGGTAAGTAGGTAGGTTTGTAGGTAAGTAGGTAGGTTTGTAGGTAAGTAGGTAGGTTTGTATGTAAGAAGGTAGGTTTGTAGGTAAGTAGGTAGGTTTGTAGGTAAGTAGGTAGGTTTGTAGGTAAGTAGGTAGGTTTGTAGGTAAGTAGGTAGGTTTGTAGGTAAGTAGGTAGGTTTGTAGGTAAGTAGGTAGGTTTGTAGGTAAGTAGGTAGGTTTGTAGGTAAGTAGGTAGGTTTGTAGGTAAGTAGGTAGGTTTGTAGGTAAGTAGGTAGGTTTGTAGGTAAGTAGGTAGGTTTGTAGGTAAGTAGGTAGGTTTGTAGGTAAGTAGGTAGGTTTGTAGGTAAGTAGGTAGGTTTGTAGGTAAGTAGGTAGGTTTGTAGGTAAGTAGGTAGGATTGGAGGTAAATAAGTAGGTTTGTAGGTAAGTAGGTAGGTTTGTAGGTAGGTAGGTTTGTAGGTAGGTAGGTAGGTAGGTAGGTAGGTAGGTAGGTAGGTAGGTAGGTAGGTAGGTAGGTAGGTATGTAGGTAGGTAAGTAGGTAGGTGGGTAGGTAGGTAGGTAGGTGGGTTGGTTGGTGGGTGGGTTGGTGGGTTGTTAGGTTGTTAGATAGGTAGGTAGGTAGGTAGGTAGGTAGGTGGGTGGGTGGGTGGGTGGGTGGGTGGGTGGGTAGGTAGGTAGGTAGGTAGGTAGGTATGAACTTATGACTGATTTATCATGTAACAGGCAGTAATAAATTAGAAGATGGAAGTCCATAACTTTTCTATTTAATAGTCTAGCTACTTTAACAATCTTTCCATGTTAAGTAACTTACAAATTTAAGTACTCTAGGACATAATGAGCATGGTTGTCTTTATCCAAGGTGAGAAAAATTCCTGAACAAAACTTCCTTAACTGAATGTGTTTCATTAACTAGCTGGCATCCTACAGCATTCTAGGAAAAGACAACACAATAACTGGTAACCATGTTACAGTAAACATCCGAGCCAACCAGAACCAGAGAGAAAGAAATACTGAAGTACATCATGGGATCTTGGATAACTGGTAGATACCACCTTCCTGCCAAGAGAAAAGCTACCTCATCTATGTTACAAACAACAGTAACTACTCCCCATATCAATTTACTGCAGCACCCATGAGGATGTGATTTTACTGCTTTCATTATGCTGTACACTACCAATAACTGAAGGCCCATCCAAAACTACCGATTTCCCGAACACCAGTATCAGAAAATGATTATATCATCGGTAAACAGCTCTTTGGAATGACCATTTACAGTGACACCAAAGACAAAAAAAAAATAGGGTTTGCACCTGTCTTGAACTGCCCCTGCCATCCCTACCACAAAGCCACACCCCAAAAAAATACCTTGATCTTTGATAGGTTCCTTACAGACAGGTCACACACCTACAACACCAAGGACAGTGAAGTGAAAAGCCAAGTACAAAAATTTGACAAAGGATAATCCTTTTTTATATCAAACAGAGTTTATGCAGAATCCTCTGCTTTCAATTAATCTAATCTCAAATAAAACTTATCTTTATTGTGTAGGGTGGAATTCATAACATTTCCAGCATCATCATAATAACAGAAGGATGTGTGTGTAAATGTATTTAAGTACACGTACACTTTATTTTTCATAACTAGAAAATATACCAGATTACTTTTGAATATTTTAAATATTGAAAAACATAATTTAAGGTAGAAATACTTTTAGAGTCATTTCTACACTGCATAACATTGTCTTGTTTCTGTTACTAAGAAGAAAAAAATAACAAAAATTATCAGAAATAAAAGAACAACTTTGAAACTAGTTACCAACAAGCCAATGTACGCTAAGATGCTGTCCATACGTAACATACATTCAACAGAAACAAATCCCAGAAATGCATTCAACTGCATGCCAAAATAAATCTACATTACAATGAAATTCATCTGAGGAATAATGGCCATAAGAACTACTAGAGAGGAAAGTATTTGCAATTAAGAATCTCATAGTATGCAATAATTACAGATGGCTATAGCTGGCATACAAATTCCTAAAAATACAACCTACTTTTGGTGTGAACTACAGGACAGTACCTTAAAGTAGCAAACATTTAGCGATATCCAATTACCCTCTTTCGAAAAAGAAAAGCATACAAAGGACTCAAATATTCGAGAGCAGATGTATGATCTATTCCATATCAACTACATAATTACATTACTCTATTACCAGAAATACTCTATTGTGCATGCTTTACCTACAAGGCCCAAAAAAAGGCTTGAGATGACATCTACAAAATGTAAAATACTTACGAAGTCATTGAATGCAGTCATCTGATTTGCATTGTGATGGTTACGTCCCATCTGACTTGGATGATTTAGAGGCTGACGCATATTCCTTATTCCAGCTTCGACTTCCTCCAAGCTCTGTCCTTTACCATCCATCACTGTTAAGACACAAGAAATACTTTCCTTTTTTGTCCTTGCAAAAAGAATAATTATCTAAGCATTAACATTTAATTTTTTATTCACATAAATTGGTTAAAGCTCTACTAACAATATCAAAATAAAATGAGTCAGCATAACAGAAAATTATAGGTATCTAAAAGAAATTTCAAGTTACTTTAAAAATTACATGTTATACCCTATCCCACTATTAACCCCTACGATCCAGATGACATTACAGTCCCATCATGGGAAAATCTGAGTCAAGGGCTGGGTGACATAAGCATGTCATCATTGGACAAAGTGGACAAGGGCCAGGCGATGCAAACTTGCCTTCATGAGTGAAGGTCAAGGCGGTGGAAAAGACTTGCCACGTGTGCACAAACCTCTTGGAGTGTGATTTGACTCATTTAGCACTTAAAAGTGGGCTTTAGCATTAGTCCCATTGATAAATGAATATGGAACACTATTTCCATTCTGCGCACCATATTCCTGGCTGCTGTGACTGGTGTCGCAGGTTGTACAAAGCAAACCAAAAGACAAATATGGACATGGGAAAATGGCAAAAAAGTTTTTTAAGTTTACACAAAATAACTTTGCAAAGGGGAGGCACAGAGTCTTGTCACTGCACCCAGCCTACGCGCCACACGCCTGGGATGTTGGCTACTTATGTAAACCACTGCCAATATTTTCAGCACTGTGATTTCCGCGACACATTTGGATCCAATGGGTTAATTCTATCAACAACAAAAGCTATCCTTTATTACATTTCCAAAATGAAAACATATCAGAAATATACCCATACCCCAATCAGCCAAACATATAGTTTACATAAATAACTACCAGTGCTGTGTGTCTCCTAAATTAGAAAATAACTGAAGTTTAAGATACTGAACCTACACCTATCACAGACACTCTAGGTTTACATGTCCAGATATATCCGGTAATATACAAATATAACCAAAATTGTTTAACCCCAAAGAATAGTTTCCATGTATTGTCCAGTGTGTTTTTTGTGATTTTTGTTGGACACATAAGGCTCCTCATGTGCTCAGCCACCAAGGATATAATTTGTAGGCCCTACTGACAGCACTTGATGTTCTCATCCTTTGACTGACAGATTTTTTTTTTTTTTTTTAAGCCAGTAATATTGATCCTGATAACATCACTGACATCATGATCATAATGTTATCAAAACAATAATAAACTATATATTCTTTTCCAAAAATCAAGGCAAGGGATAAACAGGTATGATAGCTTGGATAACAAATTAACTCTTTGGTGACTAAGCATTTGAGGAGCCACCTCCAAACTAATACAGTTAATAAACAAAAATTACAGTGGACACATGATATGAATGTCAAGCCAACTGCGGTCAATAGGTTATATATACACATATATCATAAAGATCCATATAAAGATCCACCCCCTCTTATTTTTCAATTATCACACATAACTGAAAGGTGCAGCTATAATGAAAAATGGCACGTGGAAACTTGAAAACAACTTCTTTTGATTATTATAATTGAACATTGTATCATCACTCTAGAATCTATCATGGTTAAGTTCATAACACGAACAGCAAGTGACTTCTGGGATATTTTAAGTATTTTGAACAAGGTACATTTATTCTGAAATAAATTCCTTTGGATTTCAAATAAGTTACTATTAGAATGATTTAATTTATTAAAATAATCTAAATCACTGAAGAGCAATCAAGTGATTTTTATCTATTCCAACTATATGTAAATTTCCCATTGATCTAAATCAAGTTAACTAAAAATATCAGACTTACATTTCCCAAACATGAAAGATGCTGATATTCAAGTAATTATCAGGCGCGGATCCAAGGCATGCGCCCCCCCCCTATTTTGTGGGTAATTTTTTTTTTATGTACCTCCCATATAAAAAATCTTGGATCTGCCCCTGTATACACAACAATTACCAGGGCATGATGATAAAGTTTCACACTGAAACACCCTAGAGAAAAAAATACAAACATTCTTTAAAAATTCTTTTGTGAGATAATCAGTAAACTAACAGTACATGTGTTATGTAAACCTAAAGTTATATAGCTAAGCATCTGCCAAGATTAACTTGTGTTTCCATAAACAATAACCCATATGATCCAGATGGTGTGCCCATCACATCGTGAAAAAATTTAGCTTGAGGGGCAGATGACATGGAAATGCTGTCAGGGGGACAATTTGGCTGTGGGCCGTAGTGACACAAATTTGCCCTTGAGAGCATATTGGCTGAAGGCCGGGAAGGCAGAAACGCCTCACCACAATTGCACAAAGCTTTCAGAGGGTGATTTACATCAATAAACGAGTGTAGAATGTATTGTCCATGAGCCATGACTGGAAGAGTGCCACCTCCAGAAAGGATGCTTTTTATATGCACAGGATCTTATTCCTGCAAGTTTGTATTAACCCATTAACAACAGGTGTCCCATATATGAGACACCCAAAAAAATAAACATTGCCGGGCGTCCCACCAGTGTGACGCTGTATCGGGACTCACGCTCCGAAACAGCAGCGGGCCATGGCCGGCGGGCGGACAGACTCCAGAGAAGCTCCGCCCGCCAACTTTGTAGCCGTCCGGAATACTTCATTTTTGGCTTCAAAATATACCAGCGTGAATGGGTTTAATAAAATTGAATATTATAAAAAGATAAATAAAAATGATACAAATAACAAAATGTTACTTTTTGTTGTTATTCTTACACTGAGTTATAGACTACCTAGAGAGACAATATGGAGCCTGTGCCAGGAAAACAGTCTATTACCATCTGGATAATGCAAATCAAATGACAAATACACTCAAAAATGGCAAAAAAAGCTCAAAGCACTTATGGAGAAAAAGAGAAACAATATTGCAAAGGGGATGCACAGAATCTTGTCAGAGTGTTCATGTGTGCCCGGCTTACAAACCACAATCTGTTGGGAGTGCCCGCTCACATAAGCCTAATGCCTGAAGTTTGGGCCACGTGATGGAAGCATCCGGATCCAATGGGTTAATAAAATCTAGTAAGCACACAGCACACACAAGTTGCTGTTTCAGGTATCAATACCTGGCCAGCATTAGAGGTAGAAGTTGGTCAGTTGCACAATATAACCTCAAATAGGCCTAAGCTCAATAGCAGTCTGTAGAAATAGCTTTCCAGATTAATGCTTCATTCTCTGATCTTTTTAACATTAGAGGTATAACATGCAAAAAATAAGCAGGATGTAACACTTACGTGTGTACATCTTTTTTAAATGCTTTTATCTGACTTTATTCTACTGAGTATTATTGGGTAAAAATTTATGTGCAATTCAATGTTTCCAATTAGGCAAACAATGAAATTGAGCATGTATAAAATATATTCAAATTATTCAAAAATGTACCTTCAAAACTGCAAATATTTGATTAAAGGATAACAACTTTACCACTCAGTTCTAATAATTGTCTGACTGCAAAAATTAATTTCAGAGTAAAAAAAAAAAAAATTGACAATTCATCAACTTGACTACATTACCAATCACACCCACCATATACATGATAATTCCATTCATATAATATTTATTCTCTCAACAAGCCCTGAATATCAGGTAACCGCCAACGGACCCAACACAAGGGACCCAGATTCAATAGTTTCAAATTTTCTAAATGGTAAATAATCAACTGTAAACATTTTCACTTGGAGTCAATTCAGTGAAGAGAATTCCTGATCAAGCTTGGGTTTTATTCAAGATTATCGTACAGGGGCACCCCATCCGTGAGCACATAGACCAAAAGACACGCTTTTGGAAATCAGCAGTGTGCAGTTTCAATCAACCCATTACTTATTCCACTGGGAACAAGTAAGGTTTGCTGTAGTTTTGTTTTGTTTTGTAAACTGTGTTTACTTATAAAAGGCTGAAGGCCGGGATGACCAGTATAACTTGTTTCGAGTGCACCAAGTTTTTTCTTGGAAGGTAATCAGACTTACAGGGTATATGGATTATTTCCATCAATAAACATGAGTGGAATGTACCATCCCTGAGTCATGACTGGAAGAGTGCCAACTCCAGGAAGGTCACTATTTCTATGCTCTGGATCTTATTCCTGCCTACCATGACTGGCAGTACAGGTTGTGTCATTTAAAATGACAAAGTGTTACTTATTGTTATTATCAATGCAATGAGTTAACTACCTAGAGAGATGCTGTAGAGTCTGGAATACAGTCTATTACCATCTGGATAAAGCAAATCAAATGACAAATATAAAGTTCTGTGCGTATCTACTGGCATAGCCTGAGGTTAGATAACAGACAATTCTAACTGACAAATGCATCCTTCTGGAACATAAAACAGTTATCTCCCAAAGTGGAAACAAAAGAATGAACAGCCTGGAATACTCTGACCTAGTAATGACAGGCCCTGTTAAATATGCAGCCCCATAAGGACATGTAAAATCAACTAAGGAAACAGAGTATTAAGACAGACAGAGCTGTTAGCAAATTTAATGAAAAACTGAACAAGCAAAAACAAAAACCCTCTCTCTCAACTATTATCTATCAACCACATATTAACATTCGTGACAAAATAAATGGAAACCATGCACGCACAACAAAACCAAACTCCAAACTAAGTGACAAAATACTCACAAATGAGTATTTTTAAGGTACATCATTAACAAAGCCTTCACATGTACACCAAACAACTCACTGAGATCCTTAATTGATGGTGGCTGCTGTGGCCCTTGTAAGCCTGGAGGAACTACAGGTAGAGGCGGCCCCATTGATTCTGGTCCACCCATTACCCCACTAGCTTGCTGCAGGAGGTCCACTATGGAGTTGCCACCAGTCTTGTCGGCCGGGGATATCGGCGCAAAGAAGCGGTTCGAGTCGAGGCCTGCCGTGGGCGAGGGGATCACAATGTTTGGTTCGCTACCCGTGATTTCTGCAGAAGCAGGTCTATTGGTTAGGATAATACATCAAAGGACCAATTTGTACACAGTTAAACTGGGATCCTTTGGTATCTGATGCAGTATTAGTAAAAATGCAAGAAAAAGTCTTTTGAGTGACTGAAACCACTGTTAGTAAAATCCATAACAATTACTTTACCTCCAAATACAAACATACTGTAGATTACATATAACTATTTTCTAAATTCTAGCCAAAGAAAAACTGGATTCTTTTGTATCTTGATATTATTACATTTCACTTGAAGTACAACTTTTTAAAAACAATAAAAAAATTATATATAGACACTGCATAAGTAAATAATAAAGTTGTAAATACCACTAAAATAAACTATTGTGGACATTCACTAATAAGACAAATTCTAAATAAAAAAAGCCCAGGTTTCTTCCCAGACTTTTTAATACTGATCATATACTTATTCAGTGTCTACCAAAGATCAAATGAGCCTTTCTTATTGATAATATACTGTTTAGATTAATTTCTTTTCTTGTTCCTATCTCTAGTTAAAGCAAGGAAACAGCTCAGTCAGACACCTGTGTTAATTCCATTAAAACTGTTCTTATTATGCTCTCTATCCCTATATAATGAATCTTAACTTGAGCAGGTGCCAAAAGACGCTATCAGTGACAGACAAAGAACTTTAGCATAATAAAGATCTTCCAACTCATGAAACAAACAAATAACAACTTCCTAACATCAAAATCTGATAAGGTTTAAGAATGCAGGAGTGAAGCAAAATAATGTGGGCATTTTCTTTTCTTTTAAAACTGATTAACTGAATGCTGAACAGGAGACAGTATCCACTACATATCTAACTTTTTATATTCAAAGAATCAACAACAAATGATGGGGGCTCCTTGCCTCAGTTACCCAAAAGAAAGAGTCCAGTGTGAGACGTATAGAAAAGTCAATTGCCTTGGAATCAGCTAGACCCTTATCTTAACCCTTTCCCGCTAGGTGGCATGTAGATACAAGCCATGGCTGGTGTGGTCCAAGTAAAGGGTGGCATCACATCACGTCCATTCCTACGTTGTTTGTTCATCAGACAGAGCTTATTTTTCTCTGATACTAGTGGCATCAATATAGAAGCTTGTAAGTGCCAAATGTTGCCAAAAAACTACCAAATGAGCTGGGCACTAATAGGGGAAACTGTCAATATATAGTCATAACCCCACATTAACAGCCCACAAGCCAAATTCTTAATAGGTTAATTAAAGTTATTAAATTATGATGGAAAGGAACCCCAACAGATAATTTTCCATGTCATCTGACATAATAAACAAACACTGGAAATTCCTTCAAAAAAATCTGATGACAGCAAGTGCTTGAGATTAGGCCAAGAAACAAGGAAGGGACACCAAACACATTACAATTTTCTTCTAGGAAATGTTTTGCATAGTTGCCATACCCTTTCAACATCATTGGCAGAACCTGAAATGGGAGGGTGGCTTTGAAACAAGAGATAAGGAGAAAATGACCAGAACCAATAGAACTATTCAAGCCATATCACCAAGACCTAATGCAAAAAGCACTGGTATGCAAGCTAGTAAATCCAGACCTTAAAAATTTATTTCTCTAAGTAATAAAATTCAAAATTCAAAAAGAATCCAGGGCTACTTCTAAAGCATGTCAACAAACTGACAAAATGAGTAAGAAGAAGGTTAGTGTTTGAAAACTTAGTAGAACAACTTTGTTTTGATACGAAAGGAGGTAAGCCTACCACAAGTTAAGCAAAGCACAATGTTACGTCGTCAAATCAATGCATGTACTAAATAAGGTTAATTCTTCAAAACATTAGATCATGCAAGGTTATGCATCAAATTATAAAACAAAACTATCTGTTTAATGATGGCAGAAAAAGTAAATAAGTAAATAAATAAATAAATAAATAAATAAATAAATAAATAAATAAATAATAACAATGACAATGACAATGAAATTGATAATGATAATAAAGGATTCAACTTACCTTCGCTAAAAATTACAATTCATTTTTAAATGCTAAGGTCTGCTGTAAGTAAACTTGGATGTACATCAAACTTGTACTAACTCAAAGTATTATTCTTTTGCCTGTATTCCTTTCTTTATATTGATTATAATGCCTTTGGGGAAGATTTTGGTAATATTGAAGAATCACACATTTCTGCATGTGTAAATAGATAAATTGACTAGATCAGTTCTTACAAGCTAAAGAATGTAAAACTTGATTTTTCTTCTATCAATAACTTTTCCACCGAGACTGAGATACATCCATGTTTTTGTAAGATGATAATTCTTCCATGTAGCTGGAAATAGGACTGCCTTGCTATCAAGAGAAGATAACAGACAATGAACATACCACTAAGAAGATTATTTAGATGGGGAGGAATATCAATTGAGGAACGCCGGGAATTCGAGGTAGAACCCAAGATAGGAGAATCTCTCTTCGAGAAGAACTGCTTCAGTCTTGACGAACCTCCACCTCCTCCACCAGCATTGTTGCTAGCCATAATGTCATCATGACCAGCTAAAATAGTAAACATTTTCATTAACACACACCAAACAACTCTCCAGTCACAACAGTGAATTCACATACATCCATAATTTTATCAAATAAAATAACAAAGGCATGATCTTCTCAAAAATCAATACAAACTATGTTCATAGACTGGAAAACCCATCAACTTACCAGGAAACCCAATAATGTCTCCGAGGAAATCATCGATGTTGAAACTGGGTGCATCCTCTTCGCCTGCTGGCTCTACAACAGTTGGCTGCATTCTTTGATGAGGCGCATCTTTTGAATGTTCGTCTTGATGATCCATTTGTTTTGAAGCTTTGTTGTTCATTCCTTCCTCAACAATGACAGGAGTGCTGCTACGCGATCCCTTTCGGCTTCCTCCTCCTGAGTGGGAATATATTATAGTTATAAATCATAGTCATGCTTTGTTGAAAGGTCATGTCACCAAATTTAAATTGATGTGAAACTAAACAAGCTGCCAAAATGTCAAAACAAAAAAAGATTTATAAAGTATACAATCCTCACCTTCTTTGTCCTTTTTCGAACGCCGGCGCTCCCGTTTGCTTTGAGGTTTGTTGGACTGATTTCCTTCCTCTGGGATATCATCAAAGCCAACCAGCTCAATGAATTCATTTTGGCTGGAAAAAATTGTGATTTAATTATAAAATATATCGGACCTTCCTTAATGAAGATTTTGAAACATTAGATGTGATGGTGACAATACTCATATCCGAATTACTAAGTGAAGTTTTTTAGACAAAGAAATAAAAAATCTTTGCAGCTGACACCTTTTTCAATCATTTGGAGTAGATAAGCAATTCAACTTGTCTTCATCCTTAACATACATCAACATCAACAAAAATCAGTAAAGAATTTTCTCGCAGCCAAAAATAAAATAAAATACCAATTTCATAACCATACCTAGTGGGCCCTCCAGTGAACCATTCCGGCTGTTCTTCTTCATCATTACGAGACATCCTACGACGATCCTGATTGCGACGATCCCTGTCTCGGTCTCTATCACGACGATCAGGACGTTTATCAGTTTCATCATCTTCAAAGAAACGGCGCCTGTTGTCGTACCTGGGAATATAACAGTATGACTTAATAAGTATTTGAAAACTATCAAAAATATTCTAACATAATAAACTCCTTGCCACCCCTTGAGTAAGTTACTTTCTTTACATGGAAGCCACATACCAAATTATATGCCAGAAGAAAAACAAAATCAAATCTAAGAAAATTCCTTCAATATTACCTGTCATCTCTATCAAATCGCTGATCTGGCTTCGCTCTCCAGTCTCTGGTATCACGACGTTGATCAATATCCCTGTCCCTTTCCCTGTCCCTATCCCGTTCTCGATCCAAGTCTCGGTCTCTCCTACCCATATCCCTGCGATCACCACCAACGGGAGCTTCCAGGTCATCTCGACGAGAAATTCGCCCTGAGCCTATCCTACGAGCTGGAATCTCCCTGTGCGACTCCCGTTGGGGATGTGTGCGTTCTGCAGGAGAGTCTGGACGATTGCTGGTAGATGAGCCTTGTTGCAGGCCATGACACCCTGTGCTGAAGCTTCGACGCTGAGGAGACAACACTACTCCATCTTGCTCCTCTTGCTGAAATGCAAATAGCAGGTCTTCAGTTTCAGTTCCACATTTCTCATCAACAAATCCTATGCTTGGGAATATCAGATTTTAGTTCAATAATCAATTATCCTATCAACGAAGGTTATACTTCCGTCACTGCCATATTACCTTTTGTATAAAAGGTTAGAGGATTCTACTGTTTTCTCAAATAACTGTACTCACAAAATAAATAAATAAATAAATAAATATATATATATATATATATATATATATATATATATATATATGTGAAATTATAATTAAAATCACATAAAACTAGATCTATGCATTATCAATTAGAGTTCTTATAGATAATTAATTATTACAGACTGACATTCTTGATATCATATAGCTATTGTACCTCTAGCAACTGGCACTCAAAATTCATCAAACTAGTTGACATGGTAATACTGCCAAGGGTGAAAAATTAATTTCTATTTCCAGTTCATTCTTTTTCTTACAAGCTAGATGTTGAGGGTTTTCTCTTCACCAACATTTTTTTCTGTTGTAATTTCATCAGAGGGAGTCACTGGTAGTAAGAGGTGGTTTTGAATCTATCATTACTGTCATAATGCATACTTTTCATATACAAGTTACTGTCTTTGTCAATTGTACATAAATCAAACAGACCATACAACCTTGAACTTCCTACTCCACTAGGTACATACTTCAAGGAATAAATTATGGTCGGATGTTGTGTATGTAATTACCAATATTTAACCTTTGCATCTTGTTAATCATAACACTGTCTGGAAACTCGTATCAAAATCACTAAAAGTGCATAAATATTAAATAATTTAGTCAATTTTCAAACTAAATTCCAATAAGCAAATAATACTACATTTTGAAATAATAACATCAATCTACACAACTCAAAAAAAAATTCAGTTTCTGGATCTGGTATAACCTCCCACTTACCTTCACTCTCTCTCGAGGGTCGCGGCTACGTTTCAGCTCGAGATCAGGCGGGCGATCGGGTCTATTATTAGTAGCTGCAGAGCCAGTGGAAGCTGTGCTGGACGGACGAGCCGCGTCATGCACTGCCCGAATCCATCTTTCTGGATCCCATCTTCCAGGAGATTTATTATAGGCAGGATCCAAGCAAGATGGCCATGCCATTGACAATGGGGCCACTTTAAGGTCAAGAAGTTCATCCTAAGAGAAGAAAAAGGATACATAAAAACATCTTTTCACAAGACACTTAAAATAGTTAATAGAAAGAAAAAAAAATTATAATACAAAGAATTCCTGATAATTTACTCACTACACCTACCAACCTTATTCATATCCTACCACATTACAACTATACTCACCCTGGAATACTGCCACTGAGGCAGGTTTTGTGGCGAAGAGGCTTTGGAAGGCGGTGCAGTCCCTCCCTGGGAGCCTCCGACACTCGAGGCTGTGGTGGACGTCGTGGCATCTCCCTCTTCTGGCTTTGAAGAAGGAGAGGAGGAATCCCGACCTCCACCAACACTACTTCCCTCTCCACCATCCTCGTGCTGCTGACTAGACATATCAGGACTTTCACCATTCGTCCCTGAAGGAAGAGATCAGCAACATGGTTAATTACAAATGAGCAAAAAGACAAATACATTCTAACATATAAAAAAGGAACAATAAGTTCTTGCCTCTGAGCATAATATCAGACTGCTACATTTTTTTTTCTGTGGAAAGTTGACATGACACCCTAATGTAAAGCAACATCAATATCATTCTATAGAAATGTGTTTTTCTAAAATACTGATGTCTATATTACATCCAAATTTGACTCAATGATATTCTTTGTTTAGTTTACAATATTGTATACATTTTCTTTTCTTCATGGAGCATATACACAAGTATAAAACTTTCATAAACAACATATCTAAAAGAACACTCATATCAAAACAAAACATCTAGAACTTGTATCATATAAGTAACTATGGTATTTGTTACCGAGAGCAATGCACCCTGCAGAGAAAATATCCCAAAACCAAGATGTCATGTGAATTGAGAAACCAAAATTTATCTTTTACTACCTTCTATATATTCCCTAGAAAGGAGGGCAAGTGCCCTTGTAACCCCCTTTATGATTACTTTCTGCCACCTTAAAAGAAAACAGACATAACAAACTCTTGCTGTGTGAGGGTGTTGCAGACTATGCCTCTGCACAGTGGTATGCAGCAGATATTTTTAATATTACTTGGTAAATATGAGGCCACAGCAGCTTTATCTGTGTCTTTAATGACTATTTCTTATGCTTTATCAGATGTTGGTGTCCATTTCCTTCTATCTCTGTGCATTCCTCTCGGTAACAATAATCACATCTTATCCATCTTGTAACTTAAAATTTTAACTTGAAAGGTTTAAATTTTCTGTAATCAATGTTAACCATTTCCTCCATTTTCATCAAATACAGGTTCAACAATTATTTATCAAAAAAGACATATAAACAATGTCACATGTTCAATCTATTTTCAA
>NC_091564.1:42266291-42268791 GCF_042767895.1 Penaeus vannamei | reverse complement strand
ATGTTGTGATGTAGTCTGCGCATTGTGGGTTTTTCTACCATGTTGTGATGTAGTTTGCGCATTGTGGGTTTTTCTACCATGTTGTGATGTAGTTTGCGCATTGTGGGTTTTTCTACCATGTTGTGATGTAGTTTGCGCACTGTGGGTTTTTCTACCATGTTGTGATGTAGTTTGCGCACTGTGGGTTTTTCTACCATGTGATGTAGTGTGCGCATTGTGGGTTTTTCTACCATGTGATGTAGTGTGCGCATTGTGGGTTTTTCTACCATGTTGTGATGTAGTTTGCGCATTGTGGGTTTTTCTACCATGTTGTGATGTAGTTTGCGCACTGTGGGTTTTTCTACCATGTGATGTAGTGTGCGCATTGTGGGTTTTTCTACCATGTGATGTAGTGTGCGCATTGTGGGTTTTTCTACCATGTTGTGGTGTAGTTTGCGCTTTGTGGGTTTTTCTACCATGTTGTGATGTAGTTTGCGCTTTGTGGGTTTTTCTACATGTTGTGATGTAGTGTGCGCATTGTGGGTTTTTCTACCATGTGATGTAGTTTGCGCATTGTGGGTTTTTCTACCATGTGATGTAGTTTGCGCATTGTGGGTTTTTCTACCATGTTGTGATGTAGTTTGCGCATTGTGGGTTTTTCTACCATGTGATGTAGTTTGCGCTTTGTGGGTTTTTCTACATGTTGTGATGTAGTGTGCGCATTGTGGGTTTTTCTACCATGTGATGTAGTTTGCGCTTTGTGGGTTTTTCTACCATGTTGTGATGTAGTTTGCGCATTGTGGGTTTTTCTACCATGTTGTGATGTAGTTTGCGCTTTGTGGGTTTTTCTACCATGTGATGTAGTGTGCGCTTTGTGGGTTTTTCTACCATGTGATGTAGTTTGCGCATTGTGGGTTTTTCTACCATGTTGTGATGTAGTTTGCGCTTTGTGGGTTTTTCTACCATGTTGTGATGTAGTTTGCGCATTGTGGGTTTTTCTACCATGTTGTGATGTAGTTTGCGCATTGTGGGTTTTTCTACCATGTTGTGATGTAGTTTGCGCATTGTGGGTTTTTCTACCATGTGATGTAGTTTGCGCATTGTGGGTTTTTCTACCATGTTGTGATGTAGTTTGCGCATTGTGGGTTTTTCTACCATGTTGTGATGTAGTTTGCGCATTGTGGGTTTTTCTACCATGTTGTGATGTAGTTTGCGCATTGTGGGTTTTTCTACCATGTTGTGATGTAGTTTGCGCACTGTGGGTTTTTCTACCATGTTGTGATGTAGTTTGCGCTTTGTGGGTTTTTCTACCATGTTGTGATGTCGTAGGGTGCGTGAATATTTATGAATGTGAGGACTGGAGGTTGGAGTCGTGACGTGGAAGGACTTGTTAGGTTGGCTGTCAGTTTGCTTTTGTGAACTTGGAGGTGAGAGATATATGGTGGTATAGTATTAGGCGATTTTTCTTACTTGAATAGTTCCTGCTCTTTGTGAGTACGTGATGATATCTTTGATTCATCGTGCTTAAATGTTTCAGGTAAGCGAGGCACGTAAATCGGTTCGAAAAAAGGAACGACATTAGGGCGAATAGGTACGATGATCTTCTCTTGTTTGGTCCCTGCCAAGCGAGGCGCCCGGTCCTGTTTCCCCGAAGCTTTCCCCGCTTCCCCTTCTGGCCTGACGCGGGTAACCTCCTCGACCCCGCCGGGTCCCGCGCCTTACCCCGCCCGCCCTCCTTCTTCCCTTTGTCTCTCGTCCTTCTCCTCCTCGGCCGATTCTCTCTCTCTCTCGATTTCCTTTCGGTTCCACGTTAGAGGAGTTCGTTCCGGTCGCCCCTCGTGTGGACCCCCCCCCCCCCGAGAGAGAGAGAGAGACAGGGAGAGAGAGAGACAGGGAGAGAGAGAGAGAGAGGCAGAGAGAGAGAGAGAGGCAGAGAGAGAGAGAGAGGCAGAGAGAGAGAGAGAGAGAGACAGGGAGAGAGAGAAACAGGGAGAGAGAGAAACAGGGAGAGAGAGAGAGACAGAGAGAGAGAGAGAGACAGAGAGAGAGAGAGAGACAGAGAGAGAGAGAGAGATTGGGGGAGAGAGAGAGATTGAGGGAGAGGGAGACATAGAGAGAGAGAGACATAGAGAGAGAGAGAGACAGGGAGAGAGAGAGACAGGGAGAGAGAGAGGCAGAGAGAGAGAGAGACAGAGAGAGAGAGAGAGACAGAGAGAGAGAGAGAGACAGAGAGAGAGAGAGAGAGGGACGGAATGAGATTTTTCGCCCTGTCACGGAGCTACTGCTGCTGCTGCTGCTGCTTGGGGTTGGCGGGACCTGGCAACTCCCGTCACGCGCCCTGTGTACGTGTCGCGTCCGACAGCGCCCACACTCGCGGTATTTCCCTCTCTCTCCCCCTCCCTCGACCCCCCTTCTCTCCTCCTCCCTCGCCCCCCCCTCTCTCCCCCTCCCTCGACCCTTCCCCCCCCTCGCCCCCCCTCGCCCCCCCTCTCTCTCTCCCCCACCCTCGCCCCTCTCTCCC
>NC_091564.1:42253791-42261291 GCF_042767895.1 Penaeus vannamei | reverse complement strand
CTGAATTGGATGATCTGTGGGGAAGGATGCAACGCTGGGGCTCCTTATAGGGATGTCAGGGAGTACCTGCGTGTGTGCGTTGGAGGGTGGGGTGGAGGGGGTTGTGTGTTTTGTTTGTGTGTGTTGTGTGTTTGTTTGTTTGTGTGTCTGTTTGTTTGTTTGTTTGTGTGTGTGTCGTGTGTGTTGTGTGTTGTGTGTGTCGTGCGTGCGTGCGTGCGTGTGTGAGAGTGAATGAGTGAGCGAGCGAGCGAGAGAGTGAGAGAGTGAGATGAGCGAGTGGGTTGAATGAGCGAGTGAGTGCGAAACTCGAGCAAGAGAAAGGGAGGCGGAGAGGGGGAGAGGCGGAGAGGGGGAGAGGGAGAGGGAGAAGGAGAGAGGGAGATGAGCGAGTGGGTTGAATGAGTGAGTGCGAAACTCGAGCAAGAGAAAGGGAGGCGGAGAGGGGGAGAGGCGGAGAGGGGGAGAGGGAGAGGGAGAGGGAGAAGGAGAGAGGGAGATGAGCGAGTGGGTTGAATGAGTGAGTGAGTGCGAAACTCGAGCAAGAGAAAGGGAGGCGGAGAGAGGGAGAGAGGGAGAGGGGGAGAGAAAGCCGGGCGCACTCGAGGCATAGGGACCGGAGCCGCGCGCGCCATTTGGGTAGCGGAGGCGAGTTCACTGATGCAACCTTGATGGCCACCTTCCGGGCCCCGAGCTCGGCGCCTTTCTCTCGCCATGGGCTCCGGCGGGGCGGCGCGCGGGCTCTGACTCCCGCCGCGTGCCCTGTGGGTGCTGCAGGTGTCGCTCGTCCTCGAGGGGAGTCGAGGAGAAACGAGGCATTGAGGCGGAGGTGCTAAAGAATCGGGTGCTGAGAGGAAGCTGCAGAGGGAGAAGGTCCTGAGATGAAGTTCCAAAAAAGAATAAGATACTAAAATGAAATTGCCAAAGCGGAAAGTAGATGAAGTTGCAGAGAAATGAGGTACTGGGGGGAAGTTCAAGAAAAAAAATAGAATAAAAATAAGGTACTGAGATGGAATTGCAAAGGCGTGACGTACTTAGCTGAAGCTGCGGAGAAATGAGGTACTGGGGTGGAAGTTCTAAATGAAAAAGGTACTTATATGAAGTTGCAGAGAAAAAAGTTCCTGAGGCGAAGTTCCAAAAGAATAAGGTATTTAGATGAAACTGCAAGGGAATTAAGTACTGGGATGGAAGTTGCAAAGTTAGAAGTTACCCTTAGCGTAGAGCGTGGAGTGTGAGGTTGCCATGGCGACTGCTAGTGGATTTGGCGAGCAGATGGATGCATGAGTAGGTGACTCGGAAATTGCATGCGTAAGTTTGCTAATGAGCATGTTTGCAAGTGAGGATCTCTCGAGGGTGTCTCGAGGATAATGAGAAACCCAGGAGACCAGGATGCGACGCCAGCGCGGCAAGGTCACGCTGCTACCTACGACGGCAAGGTTGCTTATCCTCTGGTGGGTGGGGTTTGCGTCGCGGAAATATTCTTGGTGGGAAGTAGGTAGCCCGGTGGAGGTTGTGGTGATCTTGATGGCTTTATAGGGCGTTGATGGAGAATCCTCTGACGGCGTTGATGGAGAATCCTCTGACGGCATTGATGGAGATTCCTATGACGGCGTTAGTGACGAATCCTCTGACGGCGTTGATGGAGATTCCTATTAGGATATTGGTGAATCCTTTTACGACATTGATGACGAAACTTAATGCGATGTTGATGAGGAATCCTATGGCGGCATTGATGGAGCATCCTATTAAGATTTTGTTGAATCCTATTAGGACATTGATGACGAATCCTATGACAGCAATGACGGCGAATCCTATTAGGACAATGATGACGAATCCTATGACAGAAATGACGGGGAATCCTTTTATGACATTGCCGACGAATCCTCTCCAGTTGATGGCGCGGCCGAAGACCCAGATCTCCCGCCGTCGATGGAATTAGGGTTTCCTTCGGCGGGCGGGCCATCTGCGGGCGGGCCACGGGCGGGCGGGCCAGGGAGCGGGCGGACAGGTGTGCCAGCCGACAGCACGGCGCCCATATAAGGAGACGCGTTGGTAAGGATGACGACATGGCCAGCGCCGCGTTCTTCTGTGGGAGGGGGGGCGTCGCGGGGGAAGCAGGGATGGTGGGGAGGGGGAGTGTGGGTGAGTGGGTGGGGGGGCGAGGGGGAGTGTGGGTGAGTATGAGTATGAGTGTGAATATGAATGGTAGTATTTGTGATTATATGTGTCTTGAGTATGAGTGTGAGTTTCAGTACTTGTATGTGTGTTTGTGTGTGTGTGTGTGTATGTGTTTATATTTAATGCGTGTGTATGTTTGTATTTGTGTTTGTCAGTTTGTGACGACGGGGGGATGGCATGGTGCCCGTGGGCGGGGCGGATGGCGCGAGGTTCCGGCATGGCTGTGGGGCACTTGAATGGCTTTGGGATTGATCGGACAGCTGGCGGGGGTATGTCTTCGGCTCGCGTGTACGTGGCTCCCCAACTGGTTTTTGAGAGGGCCGTCTTATAGAGTCCTAGAAACAATGCCACATCACTGCTCTCTAGTTGTTCTATGTCTGTTTTATATTATTGTTATTGTTATTATTATTATTATTATTAATTGTTATTATTATCATTGTTGTTGTTTTTGTTATTGTTGATTATTTGTTATCGCCATCGTCATCATCACGTCGTCGTCGTCATCAATCATCATTTTACATTTTTCGTAGTTCCTCTTGAAGTCTAAGGGGCAAAAGAACAACATGCAAATGAATGGATTATTTGTGAAGGAAAGTTTGGGGAGGTTTAGAATATTCAAGGCCTATGCATAATGACAGACGATGAATATTCCTATGAAATTAGGGAGTATTTGTACATTAGATTTTGTATTTAGTTTCTCTGTATCTCTCTTAGACGTGTCGGGCTCTTGGTCGAAGGTTTTGATAATGTTTAGGCTTTTTAATTGGGTCCTGTGATATTTTTGGTGTCGGATTTTTTTCCCTTCTAAATGGTTCAGTTTATCCGTATCTGTACTCTTTACCTGCCTATGCCCCGCCCCTTCACCTGCTCCTGGCCCAGCGTCAACACCAACGTGTTTTTTTTTCTCTGCTCCCCCTCTCCCTTCCTCTCTCTCTCTCTCTCTCTCTCTCTCTCTCTCTCTCTCTCTCTCTCTCTCTCTCTCTCTCTCTCTCTCTCTCTCTCTCTCTCTCTCTCTCTCTCTCTCTCTCTCCCCCTCCCTCCCTCTCCCTCTCCCTCTCCCTCTCCCTCTCCTCTCTCCCTCTCCCTCTCCCTCTCCCGCTCCCTCTCCCGCTCCCTCTTCCCCTCTCCCTTACGCCATTCTCCCTCCCTCCCTCCCTCCCTCCCTCCCTCTCCCTCCCCCCTCCCTCCCCCCTTGTCTCCGCCCTATACCGCAGCCTTCCCCCTTACCCCCTTCTGCGCCTGCTTCTCCCTTTGCTTATCTCTTCGTTAGTTTTTTTTTTCCCGGCAGTAATTGCTCGGTCTGGGCGTGATTGGTTAAAGCAGATCGCCCGCAAGGTCGAAAATGAGATAGGGAGCCCGTTGTTTGGTCGACCATGTGGTGGGCCTCTCGGGGCAGGGTCCAAGCAGATTGGGGTTTGTGGGCGTGGGTGATAGATAGCGCAGCCCCCGTTAAGAGCAGACGGCTGAGTGGGAGGCGGGCGGGCGGGCGGGCGGATGCTACTCTTCGTATTGTTCTCTCCCAGTCCGCCCAGTGGCTCTTGGCAGCCCTGGAAAATGCCTTGGATCTCATCGAGGCCGCGTGGACCTCCTTCCCTACTCCTCCTCCTTTTCTACTACTACTCCTCCTTCTCTTTCTTTTTCTCCTTCTCCTTCTCTTTCTTTTTCTCCTTCTCCTTCTCTTTCTTTTTCTCCTTCTCCTTCTCTTTCTTTTTCTCCTTCTTCTCCTCCTCCCTTGCGAAGGAAGCACTTGCTACCAGCCGGAAGCGGGGCTCAAGGGTAAGGGGGGAGGGGGCTTACTTTGTGAGAGTTTGGCTTCTAGAGGGTCGTGCCTCGGAGGGCCGTACGCTGTGGGGGTGTCGTTCCAAGAGGGCGGTTCCTCGGGGTCGTTCCTGATGGGGAATGTCGTTCCTGGGGTCGTGCTTATATGGCGTCGCGACTCGTTATTTCCGGGGATGAGCGGGGGTGGGAGGTTCTTGTACTTATTTGCTATTTATGCAGTTTATTTGCACGATAGACACTTCATCTACGTAGAAAGATCCTCTAGCAGACACGTTGTAAAAACACAACTGGAATACAACATGGGCTTACAATAGGAATACAACATAGGCCTATAACTAGAATACAACATGGGTTTACAATAGTAATAAAGCTGGTCCCGGTGCGATTCACAAAAGGACATTGGCGTTCGAAGTTCGGTGTGTATTTTATGGGTAAAATCCGTCCTGCGTTCGACGGCGCGAGGGCCAGCAGCGAGGGAGTGTGCCAGGGGCGTGCCAGGGGCGTGCCAGGGGTCCCGCGGTATATCAGCGGATGACACTAACGATGAGAAACTACTTAGGCCTATCACCTCGTTTCCGCCTTCGCTTTCGTTTTCCTTCCTATTGTGTGGTGAAAATGGGTGATTGTTATTGTTATTATTGTTATTTTTAGCGTTGTTATTGTTAAAATTGTTGTTGTTGTTGTCGTTGTTGTTGTTATTATTATTATTATTATTATTATTATTATTATTATTATTATTATTATTATTATTATTATTATTATTATTATTATTATTATCATCATCATCATTATTATCATTATTATTGCTGTTATCATCGTCATCATCATCATCATCATTATTATCATTATTATTGCTGTTATCATCGTCATCATCATCATCATCTTTGTTATCATTACTTGTAGTAGTAGTATTAAGAAAATCATCAGCAGCAGCTTGTTGAGAACGACTGACTGTAATTGCCTCCGTTTAGTCTCAGGAAAGAAACGAACTGGCAACCCATCCCAAAGTTTGGAGTAGTCCGAATCGCCAAATCTCTTTTGGGAAGGAGAGCAAACTTGTTGTTGAAAGTTGAAAATTTCCGTAAGAAATTCGTAAAAAAAAACATTGCATATAGGCCTAGAAAATTAAATGTTTACAAACACTGGGGATGAGAATAAAAGAGGAGGAAGAGACGAATCTGAGTATTCTATAGGGTTATAAATTACAGAGTTATGTTTGTCTTTTTCTTAACTCTACTTTATTTAAATTTATTTATTTATTTATTTATTTATTTATTTATTTTATATAAAGGGTGAGTTATAAGTTTTTTTTTTTTCTTAACGTTACTTTATTGATGTTGGAAGGAGTCGAGCAGTGGACGCGTCGCAGTTCGTATGGGTCAATTAGCGCCTAAGTCGTGTTTCCCGAAGAACTACCCCAATGGCTCGGTCGTCTGCGTGTGCGGGCCGGGCCATCTGCTGCCGGACGGGGGGGGGGGGGCGCTGGCAGCAAGAGGCGACAAGAGACATTCACGGGCCTTATCGGGCCCGGGGGGAATCCGCGTGCATGCGCAGGCATACGAGATGAGTGTCAAGCGGAGAAGATTTATGGATGCCTTTCCTCGTCGTCGTCTGGGCCGAGGGAGCACGCTTCGGCACCAGATGGGGGGGGGGGGGGGGGTTGCGCTCTGCTTGTCCTCGGGAGTTTTTTTTTATTTTTTTTATTTTTTTTTTATTTTTGTTATTATTTATCTTTTTTTTTAGTGGCTGTTCGGCGGGTAATCGGGGAATTCGGGTGGGATTGAAATAATGGAGCGGCTTCATTCGAGAACGGGTTCTGGGGAACTTGGCCGTTTGGTGAGGTGGGTTTATAGAATTTGAAATGTTCGAGTGCGATTGGGTGTTTGTTTTTTATGTGCGCGCGTTTGTTTATTATATATATATATATATATATATATATATATATATATATAAATTTTTATTTTATTATTTTTTTCTTTTCTTTTCTTTTCTTTTCTTTTTTTGGTGGGGGGGAGTTGTCTGTTAATTTATTCATATTGATTTGTTCGGTTATGGCTTAGGCTTCTATGCTCGGTCGGGCTTTAGATGTTATCAGCCCACGCGTGCACTTAGGACATATATGGCGCCCGCAGCGATAGTGCCGATATACGCAGCATACTTCCCCCGGGTTCCGAGATGCCACCGGGACGTCGGGGGCTCCGTCGCGTCCCGAGCACAATGCGGCGGCGGCGGCGGCGATGACCATATGTGGAGCACGCTGCAGATGGCCAAGACGTGATATTATCCTCGGCTCCTCCCGCCCTGGCGTGTCTCCGCGTCTCCCTTGCTTTCGCGTCTCCCTGTCACTCTGCTCTCGTGCTTCGCTGTCTCGTTGCTTGCGTGTCTTCCTGTCATTTAGCTTCCGTGTTTGGCTGTCTCCCTGCTTTTGTGTGTCTTGTTGTTCCCCTGCTTTCGCGTATCGTATCCCTGTCCCCTAGCTTTCGTGCTTGTCTGTCTCCCCGTTTTCGTGTCCTTTCTTGTTTCGCTGCCGCCCTGCTTTTGTGGCGCCATGCCTGGCTGCGTTTGGGCATCTCCGGTAGCCTCTTGCCTTCGAGTCTCCTTGGTTCCTTCTGGTTTCCTTGCCAAGGTCCGTGCTCACTCTTGTAAGGCTGAGAGTGAGGGTGAGAGCGAGAGTGAGAGCGAGAGTGAGAGCAAGAGTGAGAGTGAGAGTGAGAGTGAGAGTGAGAGTGGGGGAATGTGGGTGAGAGCGAGAGTGAGAGCGTGAGTGAGAGAGTGAGAGTGAGAGTGAGAGTGAGAGTGAGGGAATGTGGGTGAGAGCAAAGGTGATAGTGAAGGTGAGGGCGAGGGTGGATGGGTGGGTGGGCGTCCGTGGATGGATGGGTTGTGGGGCAGGTGGGCCCTAGTAGGGTCGGTCGGGCAAGCGTTGGGTCATTTCGCATTCTGATTTTGGATTCCCAGTTCGGATTTCTGCAAAGATACGAAGCATTGTGGGAAATGCGACTTCGTAAGCGGTGGCCAAACAGCAGCACCCTCGGACGCTTATTACATGTCGTCAGGGCCCTCTTCGGCGGCTGACGGGAGGGTCCGGACGGGGTGGGGGAGGGAAGGGGGGCGAGGGAGGGAGGTTGGGAGAGGGGAAGAGGGGAGTGGGTTGGAGAATGGGGGGATGAGGAGAGAGTTTGGGGGAGGCAGGGAAGGAGGGAGGAGGTAGAGGGTTGGGGTTAGGGAAGAGGGTTGAGGGGCGAATGGGGAATAGGGCAGTGGGGAAGGTCGAATAAGAGGGACGAAGGGGGAGTGAAGGGGAGAAGAGGCAAGAGAGAAATGCAAAGGGAGATAAAGAGAATAGAAGGGAGAGAATGAGAAGAAGAGGAAGAAAAATAAAAAGAAAGAGGAGGAGGAGGAAAGCAGAGAAAAGCAGGCGAAGGGAGCGCCAGGCAGGTATCGGCAGACCCGCCGTCACTGAATGCGTGGCGCGAGCGAGCGAGCGAACGAGGCAGCCACAACGAAGAGGCGCTAAAGAAGTGCTAAGTAGGCGACGAACCCCGT
>NC_091564.1:42241291-42243791 GCF_042767895.1 Penaeus vannamei | reverse complement strand
ATTAGGGGTTGATCGGCGCCTCAGCCGGGGAGGGACGGGCGGGCGGCATAACAATCGACTGCCGGCGTTTTCTACGGGTCTTTGCACGTCCCTTCGGAAGCTGCTCTCGCGTTTTGGGGTTTGACTGATGAAAGGGGTAAGAATGGTCACGAAGGAAGAATTGGAAGGCACGAAAGGGTAATCGACTGAGTAGTATAAGAAAAAAAAAGAAAAGGGAAGAAGGGGGCCTGTGTTGGAGGCGCGAGCAGGGCTTGCACGAAGCGTCGGATGCGTGACAGGAAGGCGCAGGGGGGCGGGGGCGCAGAACCTCGCCTCCCCGGCCCCGTGGTGGCGGCCTATTACGAGGCGGAATAATAGCGTGAAAGCAGCGATAATGGCGGCGGCGAGCGGTGCGTTTGGGGCGGTTTGTCGCCTTTTTGTGTGGCGGGAGCGCGGGGCTTTTGCTCGCGCGGGGATCGTACGTTTCCTGGCGGGCGCGCGAGAGGGGGGAGGAGGGGGCGCACGGAGGCGTCAAGCGGAAGACGTCGGGCAAGTGGGAGTCTGTAATTGGATGATTTTTTTTTTTTTTCTCGGCGAGATCTTATTGATGAGCGAGAGTGAAGGGAAGCAGGTCGGAGGAAAACGCCGCTTTAATGAGGGGATTGTCAGCCGCCCTCCCGAGGGGGCGCCCCTGACAGTGAGTGGCGTCGAAAGTTCATTGAGTATGGAACGTTCGACAGGTGGCACCCCCCCCCCTCCCTCTCTCGGCCGCGGGGATTATTGTCATGCAGTGCAGTGCGGTCACGAGGACGTTGCGGTCGCTTGGTCGGAGGAAAGGGCTCGGGACGGGCGCGCGTGCTCGCACTCTGCCGCCGTCCCTCTCTGATTCGGGGCCGCCTTCCTGCCTTCGCTTTTGCCTTCGGTGTCGCTTGGCCGCCGCTGGGAAATGCCTTGCGTTACGACTTCCTCATTTGGGAAAAGTGGACATTAATGAGTATTATCTTTTTACGAAATGCGAAACGTAGTCCTTCGGAGGAGGCGTGTGTGGTCTCGACTCCCGCTTGTGCTCGGGCGCTCGGGCGGGGAGCGAGCGGCGGAGGGTGCATGAACCTCTTCATATCAAAGGGATAATTGGTCACTGTTTCGCGTTGCCGCGGGCCGCTCGTCTCCCACACCCGCACGCACCTCCGCGGCTATTCTGGGCGCTGACGTGAGCGGGGGCTGCAGGTGTCCGCGCGGTGGAAGCGGAATACGTGCTCGTGCACGTCGGGCGGCCTCGTCGGCTGTGGACGGCGCTGAGAAGCCCCTGCGAGGGTTGCTCATGAATTATAGATGGGCTCGGCTGACGCGTCGGCCGCGTTTTCTCACGCCGTCGGTTTGGTTGATGCCGAAGCAGGGGCTGCCTCGCGGGAAGTGCTCGCTATTGCCGTCTTCCGACTGAGCCTCGTTATGGAGACTGACAATAGATCTCTTCTTTATCGGGAACCTTCCCCGCCCGGGCGAGATCGAGATGTAGCGGGGCTATTTTTCAAGATTTATCTTTCGTGTCGTCACCGTCGAGGGATTTCGTCATCCTTCCATCCCAAGACGTCGATCCTTTCTCCAATTTCACCAGAGTAGCAGCAGCGCTCCGTCAGGGAAGGCAATCTACAGAATATCCAAATTTACTCGCATAGCATTCAAAGGGTGCCAACAGATTCCAATTTGGACACGACTCCATTTCTCTCCCTCGACCGCCCGTCGTCGCGCCAGGGAGCCGAAGACGACCAAGTCCGCCGCGATGAGTTACGGCGCCGGAGCCGTGCAGGTGTTCCTGCTGCTGGCAGGTGCGCGGGCGAGCGGGGAGCGGCACCGGCATACAGGGGCGCCGCCAGTGTTTCTGTCAGAATCGTGGGGGTAATTGACATGCGACGCGCAGCCTCTGTCTCGCGACTTTCACTATCGCCAAGGCTGGGGTTGTAGCGTGGCGCCCTCTCGTGATTGTGGGACTGTTGATTGTGTTGTTGTAGAGCCAGGGACTCTGGGCGTGTGCTCTGGTTGTGCGGCGCTGCCCTGGCGCTCTCCCTTTCTTTCCCTCCCTTCCTTCTCACGTCCTTTGTTTTCCCTACCCCTCTCTCTGTCGCTTTCTCTGCCCCTCTCTTGCTCTCTCTCTCTTTCATAGCTTTTGCCCCCCCCCCTCCCTCGCTCCTACGAACCTTATTTTACTTACCCTCCTTTTCTTTCACTTTCTCTCCTTTTCTATTTCTCTTTTTCCTTGGTCTACCCCAATTTTTTTTCATTCTTCCACCTTTTATCATCTTTCTCTCGTGCAAACACACACACACACACACACACACACACACACACACACACACACACACACACACACGCAAACACACACACACACACACACACACACACACACACACACACACACACACACACACACACACACACACCATTCCCTCCCTTTATGTTGCTTCCCCTCTGCTTTATTGCAAGCAGCCTATATAGGCCTATGGACGCAGTGCAGCCCTATTGA
>NC_091564.1:42223791-42231291 GCF_042767895.1 Penaeus vannamei | reverse complement strand
GGCGTCTTTCTCTCTCCAGCTGGCGGGTCCGGTTGACGTGGACACGGGAGATAGAGCGGGGTGCCAGGGTGCCAGGGCGGTGCCGCGTTCTCCCGACCCCGTGTTGGAGGGACGCTCGTTGCTGGGGGGAGGAGGGGGTGGCTTGGGGTTTGGGGTTTTGTTAGGGACGCTACTGGAATGGGGGGTTGGGGAAGAGGTTTACAGGGGAGAGAGAGAGAGAGAGAGGAAGGACCTAATCATCCTTGTAGTGAAGAGAGGGTTGGAAGGGGGCGCTGGATAGGAGACGTGTGGAAACGACGGGCGTGCGTGCTGGTACGTGGGCGCTTGGGGGGGGGGAGAGAGAGAGAGAGAGAGAGAGAGAGAGAGTGAGAGAGAGAGAGAGAGAGAGAGAGAGAGAGAGAGAGAGAGAGAGAGAGAGAGAGAGAGAGAGAGAGAGAGAGAGAGAGAGAGAGAGAGAGAGACAGAGAGAGAGAGAGAGAGAGACAGAGAGACAGAGAGACAGAGAGAGAGACGAAAGGAAGTGAGTGGGCGGGAATGTTTTGCATGTCCGAGGAGCCATTCTCCGTGCGTCACCGTTGCGAAATCCAGACTGAAAATCGAGAGGAATGCAGCCTCGTTTGTCGTCCTTCCTCCCTCCCCTCCTCCTCCCCTTTTACCCCTCCTCCCCCACTTTATCGAGTGTAGGGTTCTCTAATGACCGTTTACCTCGTCGCCACTTTCGCCGAGCGCGCGGGACGACGTCATCGCGACGAGGACGTGCGTGAAAGTCGTCCTGCCGCGGCGACGTGGAAAATTAATCTGTGGGAGATTTTTCGAGGTTGCCGCGCGGGCGTCTCGCGTCTTCCAGCTTATAAATATAGTGAAAAAATAGAAAAAAAACGAAGCAAAGGAGGAGGGAGGGAGGGAGTAGGGAGGAGGGAGGAGGGAAGAGGAGGGAGGAGAGGAGGAGGAGGAGGGAAGGGGAGGGAGGGAGGGAGAAGAGGGAAATGGCTCCTCATAAATGGAGATTTCGGACGTCCTATTATCTGTGGCTTCATTAGTGTCAGTCGGCGACGGGGACTGATGCGCAATTACGAAGAAAGTAAATTTTTCGGGAGAATGTTGTTGGATCACAGTGAATGGAGAGAAGGAATAGCACCAGTGTTTTTTTCCCCCCGGTGCTTCTTTTATTTTGATTTTTTTCGTTTTTTAGAGAGGGAGAGAGAGAGAGAAGGGAGGAAGGGAAGGAGGGAAGGAGGGAAGCAGGGAGGGAGGGAGGAGGGGGGAGGGAGGGGAGGAGGGGGAGGAGGGAGGAGGGTGGGAGGGAGGGGGAGGGAGGGAGGGAGGGAGAGAAGGAGGGAGGGAGGGGGGAGAGGGAGGGAGGGAGGGAGGAGGGAGGGAGGGGAGGGAGGGAGGGAGGGAGGGAGGGAGGGAGGGAGGGAGGGAGGGAGGGGAGGGAGGGGGAGGATGAGGGGGAGGGAGGGAGGGAGGGAGGGAGGGAGGGAGGGAGGGAGGGAGGAGGGAGGGAGGGAGGGAGGGAGAGAGGGAGAGAAGGGAGGAAGGGAGGTAGGAGGGGAGGGAGGGAGAAGGGAGGAGGGAGGAGGGAGGAGGGGAGGGAGGGAGGAGAAGGAAGGAAGGAAGGAAGGAAAAGGAAGGAAGGAAGGAAGGAAGGAAGGAAGGAAGGAAGGAAGGAGGAAGAGGTGGGAAGGAAGGAAGGAAGGAAGAAGGAGAAAGGAAGGGAGAAAGAAAGGGGAGAAGAAAGGGGAGAAAGAAAAAGGAGAGAAAGAAAGGGAAAAGAGAAGAAAGAAGAGAAAAAGAAAGAAAGAAAGAGAAAAAGAAAGAGAGAGAACAAGAAAGAGAGAGAACAAGAAAGAGAGAGAACAAGAAAGAGAGAGAACAAGAAAGAGAGAGAACAAGAAAGAGAGAGAACAAGAAAGAGAGAGAACAAGAAAGAGAGAGAACAAGAAAGAGAGAGAACAAGAAAGAGAGAGAACAAGAAAGAAAGAGAACAAGAAAGAAAGAGAACAAGAAAGAAAGAGAACAAGAAAGAAAGAGAACAAGAAAGAAAGAGAACAAGAAAGAGAGAACAAGAAAGAGAGAGAGACAAGAAAGAGAGAACAAGAAAGAGAGAGAACAAGAAAGAGAGAGAACAAGAAAGAGAGAGAAAAGAAAGAGAGAGAAACAAGGAAAGAGAGAGAACAAGAAGGAGAGAGAACAAGAAAGAGAGAGAACAAGAAAGAGAGAGAACAAGAAGGAAAGAGAACAAGAAAGAAAGAGAACAAGAAAGAAAGAGAACAAGAAAGAAAGAGAACAAGAAAGAAAGAGAACAAGAAAGGAAAGAGAAATATGGAAAGAAAGAGAACAAGAAAGAAAGAGAACATTAAAGAAAGAGAACAAGAAAGAAAGAGAACAAGAAAGAAAGAGAACAAGAAAGAAAGAGAACAAGAAAGAAAGAGAACAAGAAAGAAAGAGAACAAGAAAGAAAGAGAACAAGAAAGAAAGAGAACAAGAAAGAAAGAGAACAAGAAAGAAAGAGAACAAGAAAGAGAAGAGACAAAGAAAGAAAGAGAACAAGAAAAGAAAGAGAACAAGAAAGAAAGATAACAAGAAAGAAAGAGAACAAGAAAGAAAGAGAACAAAAAAGAAAGAGAACAAGAAAGAAAGAGAACAAGAAAGAAAGAGAACAAGAGATAGATAGATAGATAGATAGATAGATAGATAGATAGATAGATAGATAGATAGATAGATAGATAGATAGATAGATAGATAGATAGATAGATAGATAGATAGATAGATAGATAGATAGATAGATAGACAGACACACAGACAGACAGACAGACAGACACACAGACAGACAGACACACAGACAGACAGACACACAGACAGACAGACACACAGACAGACAGACACACAGACAGACAGACACACAGACAGACAGACACACAGACAGACACACAGACAGACACACAGACAGACAGACAGATAGATAGATAGATAGATAGATAGATAGATAGAGTGAGAGATAGAGTCTGCGTGGTTGTTGTTGTTTCAGGCGGAGCGGATTTACTTTGCATAGAGGTTGGCAGTGATGCAAGAGGCACTAATTGAGGAGATGGTCGTGCGGCTCGGGCGGAGGATGTGGAAAGAGAACATGCATAAAATGTAGGCCAGTCATTGCAGCTCTCGAGTGTGTGTGTGGGTGTGGGTGTGGGTGTGGGTGAGTGTCTGTGGATGTGTGTGTGTGTGTGTGGGTGGGTGGGTGGGTGTATGTGTATGTGTCAGTGGGTGGGTGGGTGGATGGGTGTATGTTTGTGTGTGTGTGAGTGGGTGGGTGGGTGGGTAGGTGGGTAGGTGTGTGTGTGAGTGCGTGTGTGGATGGTTGTGTGAGGGAGTGTGAGTGGGAGTGTGAGTGGGAGTGTGGGTACAGGTGTGGATGTGAGTGTAAGAGTTTGAATGGATACGAGTGTGTGAGTGTGTGTGTGTGCATGTGTGTATTTGTTTGTCCCGCCTTTTTGCCCGCTGTGTAGGTGTGTCTGCAGCTTCGTCTCCCGCGCCCGAGCCCTCGTTTGGGCCCGTCCCGTCGGAGTCGTCGCACGCGTCGTCGCTCCTCAGACCCAATTTTTATTTCCTCAACAGCAATTTTGCGCCAAACCCCTTCCTCCTTTCTCTCCTTTCCCTCCTCTCTCTCCTTTCTCTCCCTTCTCTGCTTTCCCTCCTCTCTCTCCTTTCCCTCCTTTCCCTCCTTTCCCTCCTTTCCTTCCTTCCCTTCTTCGTTTCCTCTCCCTCTATCGCCGGCCCTTTCCTCCTCTCTCCTTCCTTCTTTTCCTTCTTTTCCTCCTTTCCCCTCTTCTCCTCTTCTCCTCCTTTCGCTGTCTCCTCTTTTACTCTTGGTTTTTTACTTCCCTTTCGGTCGTGCTCTCTCCAGGATGCCGAGTTCGGATCCCGAGGCAGGTCGGTTCGTTTCATCCGGCCACATCCTGCGTCTGCCTCTGGTTCTCTCTGCTGCTGGTGCTCCTGTTCCCTCTGCTGGCGGCGCTTCTGTTCTTTTTCTGCCGCTGGTGCTGTTCCCCTGCTGCTGGTGCTGTTCCCCTTCTGCTGGCGGCGCTGCTGTTCTTTTCTGCTGCTGTACCTTCTGCTTGCGTCGGTGCTCAGTCTGCTGTTCCCCTCTCCTTTGATGTTCCGCCTGCTGTTTCCGGTGTCGGTGCTGTGTTTTTTCTCTTTGCAGTTTCCCCTTCTGTTCCCGTCTGCTTTTTTCTTCAGCTGCTGCCTCTCTTGCTGTTCCCTCTTTATTTTCTTCTTCTGCTGTTCTCTCTGCTGCTGCCGATGCTCTTTCTTCAGCGGATCTTTCTCCAGCTGTTTCCTCTATTTTCTTCTTCTGCTGTTCTCTCTGCTGCTGCCTCTCGTGCTGTTCCCTCTGCTTTTTATTCTGCTGCTGCCTCTCCTGCTGCTCCCTCTGCTTTTTCCTCTGCCGCCGCCGATGCTGCTGTTCCCTCTTATTTTTTTTCTTCTGCTGTTCTCTCTGCTGCTGCTGCTGCCTCTCCTGCTGTTCCCTCTGCTTTTTCTTCCTCTGCCGCCGCCGATGCTGGTGCTGCGGAGGCGGAAACCATTTCATAAGATGGGCGTGGTGGTGCGCCGGCCCTATTGATTGCCTTTGCCGCGTCTTCCAGAACGCTTAAATCACTTATTCTCTCTCGCTCTCTCTCTCTCTCTCTGGTCTCTCTCTCTCTCTGGTCTCTCTCTCTCTCTCTCTCTCTCTCTCTCTCTCTCTCTTTCTCTCTTTCTCTCTCTCTCTCTCTCTCTTTCTCTCTCTCTCTCTCTCTCTCTCTCTCTCTCCCTCCCTCTCCCTCTCCTCCCCCTCCCTTCCTCCCTCTCCCTCTCCGTCCCTCTCCCTCTCCGCCCCCCCCCTCTCTCCCTTTCTCTCACCCTCTCCTTCTTGAAATTCAGATAAGTGGCGCCGTTCCCTTTCACTCTTGTGGTCACTCTGATTAGCGATAAGCCCGGGCGCCCGCGTTTGTTTAAGAATCCCGGGCCTTAAGCTCCCTCCAGAACGTGATCGGTAGTTTGGGGCATCGGCGGGGTAGTCTGCGGCATCTCCCCCCCCCCCCTCTCCCCTCCATCTCTTCCTTCTTCTTGTATCATTCGCATTGGTAGTCTTGCACCGTGCCTCTTCCTCTTCCTTTCCCTTTCGGATGTGTAGTCTGTATCACCCTCCCTCCCTCCCCTCCCTCCCTCCCCCCTCCCATTGCAGGTGTGTTAGTGAGCAGCATCTCCCTCTTCCCTTCTCTCTCTCCCACTTCCCTTCCGTTGTTTTCCTTTACCCCTTTTGAGGTGATCATCGCACTCCCCCTCTCCATTTCGTCTCCCCTTCGTCTTCTACTTTCGTCCTCCTTCTCCTCCCCCTTTTCGCCCCCTTCCTCTTCCCCTTCCTCTTCCCCATTCGTCCCCCTCCCTCCCTTCCGCCCCCTTCCCCCAGGGCATGGCATCGCCACGCGGGGAAGTGAAAGTGATAGGCACGAGACAATCATGTTCGGAACTCCTGATCGTGACCTGGGCGGGAAAGCTCAATTATGCCCCCCCCCTCTCTCTCTCTCTCTCTCTCTCTCTCTCTCTCTCTCTCTCTCTCTCTCTCTCTCTCTCTCTCTCTCTCTCTCTCTCTCTCTTCTCTTTCTCTTTCTTCTCTTTCTTTCTCTCTTTCTTCTCTCTCTCTCTCTCTCTCTCTCTCTCTCTCTCTCTCTCTCTCTCTCTCTCTCTCTCTCTCTCTCTCTCTCTCTCTCTCTCTCTCTCTCTTCTTCCTCTCTCTTCTCTCCTCTGATTCTCATCTCTAGCGGGGGAGGGGGGAGTGCTCTACAAATGGAGGCGCGAAGCGATTCACTCCCTTAGAGGCGCCGTGGTCTCTTTCTCGGGAAACTCCCTCCTCCTCCTCCTTCTTCTCTTCTCTCTCTCTCTCTCTCTCTCTCTCTTTCTCTCTTCTCTCTCTCTTTCTCTTTCTTCTTCTTCTCTCTCTCTTCTCTCTCTTCTCTCTGTCTCTCTCTCTTCTCTTTTCTTTCTTTCTTTTCTCTTTCTTTCTTCTTTCTTTTCTCTCTTTCTCTCCCTCTTCTTTTCTTCTCTCTCTCTCTCTTTCTCTCTCTCTCTCTCTCTCTCTCTCTCTCTCTCTCTCTCTCTCTCTCTCCTTCTCTCTCTCTCTCTCTCTCTCTCCTTCTCCTTCTCCTTCTCCTCATGTGTATGCAATGCGGCTCATGAAAGTCCTCACACAATCTCAACATGATTTGCAGGCGGTATCTTAATGGGCGGGGGGGAGGGGGGGGAGGGGGGTGCTTCCCTTATGTATCGGAGGCGAAGCGAAGTGGCGATTCTCTGCGGGTGCTCCTGCCGCCTCTCCCCCTTAGAGGCGCCGTATATGTCTGTTCCGAACTCCCTCCTCCTCCTCCTTCTTCTCCTCCTTTTTCTTTCTTTTCTTTTTTCTTTTTCTTTCTCCTTCTTTTTTTCCTCCTTCTTTTTCTTTTTCTTTTTCTTATCTTTTCTTTTTCTTTCCTCTTTTCTTTTCTTTTTCTTTTTCTTTTTCTCCTCCTCCTCCTCGTTCTTCTCCTTCTTCTTCTTCTTCTTCATTTCCTTCTTCTTCTTCTTCTTCTTCTTCTTCTTCCTCCTCCTTCTTCTTCTTCTTCCTCCTTCTTCTTCTTCTTCCTTCTCCTTCCCTCCTTCTTCTTCTTCTCTCTCCTCCTCCTCCTCCTCCTCCTCCTCCTCCTCCTCCTCCTCCTCCATGTGCCACGGTGTTCGCCCTGAATAGCGCCCGCGTGTTTGGGTATGGGCGTTTGGGACGGGGGCGTGGGATTGTTCCACGACTTCCTTAGGGAGAGTCACGGCGCACCTGGGTTGTGTCCAGGGTTCCCCCTCTCCCCCTCCCTCCCTCCCTTCCCTGGCCCCTCCCTCCCTTCCCTGGCCCCTCCCTCCCTTCCCTGGCCCCTCCCTCCCTCCCTTCCTTCCCCCTCCCTCCTTCCCTTCCTTCCCCCACCCTCCCTCCCTCCCTCCCCCTTCCCTCCCTCCCTTCCTTCCCCCCTCCCTTCCCTTCCTTCCCCCTCCCTCCCTTCCCTCCCTCCCTTCCCTTCCTTCCTTCCCCCTCCCTCCCTACCCTGACCCCTTTGCCATACTCCTGAGGGTACGAAGTGGCACAAGGAGCGTGAGTTATCCTCTTGGCTATGGCGGTTGCCTCTCGGTGTCTGTGTTCGGGTGGAATGATGTTGTTGTATGGAATGTAGGAGGAAAGTCCTTTTATCCTGCATTTTTTTCTTTGGCTGTAGTTATTTAAGGGTCCAGAGACTCCTGGAGGTGAGCGATGGATATGTAGGGTTTGTGATAGCGTGACTGGAGGCCGTAGAGGGATGGCTTCCTATGTTAGCCTCCCCCTGGAGTGACTACGGTTGAAAAAAAAAGTATCGTGGGTAGAATTTCTGTTTTTTTTTGTTTCTTTGCTTTCGTATCGCAGGTCAAACAAGGTGTTCCTGTTGTAACACAGCTCTCCTATCG
>NC_091564.1:42203791-42218791 GCF_042767895.1 Penaeus vannamei | reverse complement strand
CGTTCGAAGTTTAAAAAGGAAAATGCAAGTTAGTTCCCCTTCAAGGCTTATTTAAGGGGAAAATTGCAAGTTCTTGTCCCTTCAAGGTTTCTTTACGAGGGGAAATGCGAGCTCGTGTCACTTCTAAGTTTGTTTCAAGGGAAAATTACAAGTTGGCGGTGCACGTTGCAGGGAGTGCGTCGGGAGCGAAACATTACGGAAGAGGGAAATTTGGCTAAAAAGAAAGAAAAAAAAGATGTTGTGTTATGAGGGGAACTTTATGCATCGACCTCTTTTAACCGCGTTCTTTGATGTGTGTTCGTATGGCGGATACACGGCCAGTTTGTTTAAGTTTTGCGACCAAATGGATACTCATTTTACGAACATGCATATAGACAGAAATACATACTTATCGATTAGTCTAGACATTTATATCTACCGGATAGATAGATAAATGTATGTCTATCAGATAGATAGACAGATATGCTTTTATTTCTGTGTTTATAGCATGTATATATGAATATTTATTGGGTCGGGCCTCGCACAATTTTAACACACTGGTCCATAGATACGAGGTTATAGAAACCAGAGAGGTCGTTTCCTTAGCTAAGGATGACCCTTTGTTTGTGTTCCGTAGATTAAATGCGATACCAAACCCACACTTGTTTTTTTTTTGTTTGTGGGTGACACATCGAACTTATCTATCCACACTTTCGGAAACACCCGTCTAACGCCTTTGTTTCTTTATGTTGTTAACTCATAAGTAACTCTTAAGTCCGAGGCGTAACTTCAGCAGAGGATGTACGCAGATACAACCGAGAGAGATGCGGCCAAAAGGGTATAGGTCGTGTCAAAGGAATTATTTCTTTGGATTACCTTCCGCCGCAGTCTGTTGGTTGTCGAAAAGGGACTCCGGAAAGACGTTTTGTTTTCCCTTCTTGGATTTTCTTCGGGTCGTTGTTCTTGGCGTTGGAAGTAGACAAGAACGAGGAAAGAATAGATAAGGATGAAGAATTGTTCATCGCTCATCATCTCGGTTATCTTGATTAAGATTCTTGCGCGGTGTATTGTGGAGCGAAGGAGTCGGGGGGGGGGGGGATATCGAAATCACGGAGATAAGTAACGCTATTTAATCGCAAGAATCAGGATTAGAGTGAAAGAGTTGTGGGGGGGGGGGGAGAACGGGGGGGGGGGGAGGCAGGGTGACGGCGTGTGTGAACCTCGGCAAATGTGAACGAAGAGATAACACTTTTTTTTTTTTTTTTTTTTTGGTATTAGAAGGTATTTGGGCGTGAAGATCGAATTAAGATATTCCGGGCGCCCGTCTCGATATGTGGGCTTAATTAGTTTGTAGAAAGGAAGCGATGGTATCTGGGCGGCTTCCTGATTCGTAAGTGGGAGATGACTGTTTTTTTTTTTGCTTGTTTGTTTTTTTTAAGTAAGGAGATTGAATGAAATGGTTTTACGTTAAAAAGGAAGTTGATTGAATGAAATGGTTTTACGTAAAAATAAGTTGATTGAATGAAATGGTTTTACATTAAAAAGATAAGTTGATTGAATGAAATGGTTTTACGTAAAAAAAAATAAGTTGATTGAATGAAATAGTTTTAATAAAAATGTAAGTTGATCGAATGAAATGGTTTTACGTAAAAAAATAAGTTGATTTAAAGAAATGGTTTTACTTTCTTTTACGTAAGTTGATTGAATGAAATGGTTTTACTTTCTTTTATAAGTAAGTAGATTGAATGAAATGGTTTTACTTTCTTTTAACAGGAAGTTGATTGAATGAAATAGATCTAGTTTTATAGATGCAGTTAGTACGTCTGCCTGGTATGTTGGTTATCGTGCGGGGACCATAACGAAGGCGGCCCCGGTTGGAGTCCCGCCGCCTGCGCCTTGTAAGTGCCTGCAGCCGACGCCATTTCCTAGGTTTTAAGCTGCTTGCGCTAAGTCCTCGGGGGGGGGGGGGGGGACTTTGCGCTCCTCCCTTGTTGCTTCATCCGCTTTTTACTCTCCTGGATTCTGGCGGGGGGAGTGGCGAGGAGGGGGGGGAGGCTGCGAGGGAAGGGGCGAGGGGGAGGGTTGTCTGTTATCGGTGGGTGGAGGTGGGGGTGGGGGGTGGGAGGGAGGTGTGGGGGTGGAGGAGGAAGGGGAGGTGGAGGGGGAGGAGGTGGGGGTGGGGGGGTGGAGGTAGGGGGTGGAGGTAGGGGTGGGGTGGGGTGGAGGTGGGGGTGGAGGTGGAGGTGGAGGTAGAAGCCTCGAGGAATAGGAGGGCCTGGAGGAAAGCCTTGAGGGGAAAGGAGGGGGGCGAGGGGAGGTTCGTCACAATGCCCCCTAGAACCCTAGGACTCCTCTGTTTTCCCCTTCCTTACACTTGCTCCTCCCTGACCTGTCCTCCCCCTCCTCTGTCCTCTCCATTCTCTCTTCCCGCTCTCCCTCTCTACTCCCTACCGTGCTTCCCTCTTCCCCTTCTTCCTCTCTTCCCTCTCCTCTCCTTTCGCCTTTCCCCCTCATCTCTTCACCTTTCTTCCGCATACCCCATTTCTCCTCTCCTTCCTTCTGCTTTCCCCTTTCTCCTCTCTGTCCTTCCCTTTTCCTTCTCCCCCCTTTCCTCCCTTCCTCCTCCTCCCCCATTCCCCCTCTCTCGTCCCCCTGCTTTCCCTTTACCACTTACCCTTCCCCCTTGCCCCCTCGCCCCTTTCTTCACCCTCTTCCCCCTCCTCGATCGTCCTCGTCCCCCATCCCCCCTCGCCCCCTTCTTCCCCCTCTTCCCCCTCCCCCTCGCCCCCTTCTTCCCCCTCCCACCTCGATCGCCCTCGTCCCCCATCCCCCCTCGCCCCCTTCTTCCCCCTCTCCCTCCCCCTCGCCCCCTTCTTCCCCCTCTCTCTCCCTCCCCCTCGCCCCCTTCTTCCCCCTCTCCTCCTCCCCCTCGCCCCCTTCTTCCCCCTCTCTCCCTCCCCCTCGCCCCCTTCTTCCCCCTCTCTCCCTCCCCCTTCTTCCCCCTCCCATCGCCCCCTTCTCCCCCTCGCCCCCTCTCCCCCTTCTTCCCCCTCCACTTGCTACATTGTTATGCGCGGGGGACGTCTCTCGGCCCTATATGGCGGGGAGGGCCGCCGCGGCTCTCCGCTGCGACGCGCGCCTTCTTCTGCCTCGTCGTCGGTTCAGTCTATCGTCTTTCTCCTCTCTCCTCTCTCCTGTTTCTATCTCCTGTCTTTTATCTCCTGTGTCCTCTTCTCATCTCTCCTCTTTCCTCTCTCCTGTTTCTATCTCCTGTCTTTTATCTCCTATTTCGTCTTCTCATCACTTCTCTCTCTTATTTTTCTCTTTTTACTCCACTCTCTTCTATCTTCTGTCTTCTCTTTTCTCTCCCCTATCCACTCTCCTCTCCTCTCTCCCATATCTCCTATTCTATCCCCTATCTCATCTCTCCTCTTTCGTATCTCCTCTCTCCTCCCTCCTCCCTTCTCTCCTATCTCCTATCATCATTACCCCGTCTTCGAGCTCATTATCCCCGTCTTATCTTGGAGATAGATTATGTTATACTGTCGTTGTTTTTGTGGTTATTTCAAGTATGTCTTCTCTCTTGTTGAGGGTCTTGAGGTCAGATTTGATGCTCTGGTTGAGTGTTACCTCGAGCGCTGCTTTATTCTCGTCTTTCTCTTTCTCTTATTCTTTCCTGCCTCCCACCCCTCTCCTCCTCCTTGTTCTCGTCTGTGTTTCACTTCTTCCTCCGCCAGTTCCCATTTCTACTACTAGATCTCAGTCAACACCGAAGACTCTATCTCTATCTATGTGTCTATTTTGATTTTTATTTCTGTTTCTATTTAAGTCTCCCTGTTTTCCTCTCCCCCTCCACTCTTCCTTCTTTCTCTTCTTCTTCTTCTTCCTCCTCCTCCCCCCTCCTATTCCTCCTCTTCCATCCTCCTCCGCCTCCTCCCTCCCCCTCCTCTTCCTCCTCCTCCCTCCTCTTCCTTCTCTTCCCCTCCTATTCCTCCCTATCCTCCTCCTCCTCCCCCCCCCTTCTTAGTCAGCGCCGTGGCCCCTTCCGCCTGCCCCTCCTTCCTCCTCCCGTTCTCATTATGCCGTGCCTTGGCCGGTCCGTGTTGTGACGGCCGCCTCGCCAGGGCCAGGCATCCCTCATTGGCACGCTTTGAAATTCAGATGCGGGGCTCGTCTGCATACGGAGGCTGCCCGCTCCCCGAATTTATCGTCCCTGCCCCTCGCCCTCGCTGCTTCCGTGTCCTTTTTTTTCCTTCTTTTTCTCCTGATCCTCTTCTTCTCCTTTTCCTCTTCGTCGTCCTCCTCTTCCTCTTCGTCGTCCTCCCGATCCTCCTCTTCTTCTTCGTCGTCCTCCCGATCCATCTTTTCTGCCTCTTCCTCCTCCTCCCTCTCTTCCTCCTCCTCCTCTTCCTCTTCCTCCTCCCTCCTCCTCATGGGATACCCGCGCCACTGGCTCTCCCCCCTTCGGTTCCGGATATCTCCCCCCCCCCCTCCTTTAGATTTGGTGCGATGGGTTCGTTTTGGTCATCGTCCTTGCCAAGGAGCCGAGGGTTGGGGGGGATCTGAATTGTAAATTATTTTAGGGGAGAAAAAAATATGAGAGAGGTGAGGCGGAGGCGGAGGAGGCGGAGGAGGCGGGGCTGCGTGGGTGGGCCGGAAGGTGAAATGTGCACATATTCTACATACAGGACATGTGCACATATTCTACATACAGGACATGTGCACATATTCTACATACAGGACATGTGCACATATTCTACATGCAGGACACGTGCACATATTCTACATACAGGACATGTGCACATATTCTACATGCAGGACACGTGCACATATTCTACATACAGGACATGTGCACATATTCTACATACAGGACATGTGCACATATTCTACATACAGGGCATGTGCACATATTCTACATACAGGACATGTGCACATATTCTACATACAGGACATGTGCACATATTCTACATACAGGACATGTGCATATATTCTACATACAGGACATGTGCACATATTCTACATACAGGACATGTGCACATATTCTACATACAGGACATGTGCACATATTCTACATACATGACATGTGCACATATTCTACATACAGGACATGTGCACATATTCTACATACAGGACATGTGCACATATTCTACATACAGGACATGTGCACATATTCTACATACAGGACATGTGCACATATTCTACATACAGGACATGTGCACATATTCTACATACAGGACATGTGCACATATTCTACATACAGGACATGTGGATATTTCATGTATAAATATACACGAAATAAAACGGCCACGAAAAAAAATGCATCATGAAATTTATGAGACGAAGATACAGTGAAATAGATCCATCGTTTCAGCGTCTGATTAGGATTCAGGGTGGACTCGAAACGCCATTTTTATATATATTTTTTTAGAGTGGCTGTTTCGTTTCACCTGTCATGTGTGGGCCGTATTTATTTGTTGATTTATTTACGTACGTGTTTGTTTTATTTATTTGTGCATTTTTATTTGTTGGTTTTATTTATTTGTTTGTTATTTTTTTTGTTTATTTGTATACGTATTTGTTTTTTATATTTATTCATTCATTTGTGTGTTTATTTTGTTGTTAGGAACGTATTTGTTTTTATGTTTATTCATTCATGTATTTTTTTCTTTATTCATTTATTTATTATTTTTATTTCTCTATTCATTTATTTATTATTTTTATTTCTTTATTTATTATTTTTATTTCTTTATTCATTTTTTAATTATTTCTATTTCTTTATTCATTCGCTAATTTTTATTGAATACCAGCGAGCGGCTCTTTCCGAATCGCGTTCCGTCTCAGCTGTTGTTACGTACATCGGTTAGTGTTGCAAGGCGGATATCGGCAGCGATTGCGGCGCGCCATCTGGCATGCCATTGTGTCGGCCGATAATGGAGGCGGAGATCGATCTGTGACGTCATGGCATTGACAAAGGGCCGATCAGTATTCGGTGTTGGTGTCGGTCGTCTGCCGTCCCAGAGGAGTCCCCGTGTTGATGGCGATTGGTGTTGATGGGCGGCCCCCTTTGTTTGGGGTGATTTTCTTGGGGTAGGGTTTGTTTGGGGTGATTTTCTTGGGGTAGGGTTTGTTTTGGGGGGACTTTTCGTGGGGTGAGGTTTGTTTTGGGGGATTTTTCTTGGGGTAGAGTTTGGTTTGAGGGACTTTTCTTGGCGTAGGGTTTGTTTTGGGGGATTTTTCGCGGGGTGAGGTTTGTTTTGAGGGACTTTTCTTGGGGTGAGGTTTGTTTTGAGGGACTTTTCTTGGGGTAGGGTTTGTTTTGGGGGACTTTTCGTGGGGTGAGGTTTGTTTTGGGGGACTTTTCGCGGGGTGAGGTTTGTTTTGAGGGACTTTTCGTGGGGTGAGGTTTGTTTTGGGGGATTTTTCTTGGCGTAGGGTTTGTTTTGAGGGACTTTTCTTGGCGTAGGGTTTGTTTTGAGGGACTTTTCTTGGCGTAGGGTTTGTTTTGAGGGACTTTTCTTGGCATAGGGTTTGTTTTGAGGGACTTTTCTTGGCGTAGGGTTTGTTTTGAGGGACTTTTCTTGGCGTAGGGTTTGTTTTGTGGGAAATTTCGTGGGGTGAGGATTGTTTTAAGGGACTTTTCTTGGCGTAGGGTTTGTTTTGAGGGACTTTTCTTGGCGTAGGGTTTGTTTTGGGGGACTTTTCTTGGCGTAGGGTTTGTTTTGAGGGACTTTTCTTGGCGCAGGGTTTGTTTTGAGGGACTTTTCTTGGCGTAGGGTTTGTTTTGAGGGACTTTTCTTGGCGGAGGGTTTGTTTTGGGGGACTTTTCTTGACGTAGGGTTTGTTTTGAGGGACTCTTCTTGGCGTAGGGTTTTTTTTTTGAGGGACTTTTCTTGGCGTAGGGTTTGTTTTGAGGGACTTTTCTTGGCGTAGGGTTTGTTTTGAGGGACTTTTCTTGGCGTAGGGTTTGTTTTGAGGGACTTTTCTTGGCGTAGGGTTTGTTTTGAGGGACTTTTCTTGGCGTAGGGTTTGTTTTGAGGGACTTTTCGTGGGGGTGAGGTTCATTTGAGGTACCTATTTTGAGGTAAGGGTTATTTGTGGTATTTTTCGTAAGATACGGTTTATCTTGATGTATTTTTCGTAAGGTAAAATTTTATTTTGAGGTACTTTTCGTGGGGTGAGGTTTATTTTTATTTATTTTGTGACCTTAAGATTAGTTCACGTTGATGGAGAGTCGAATTGCACTAATCTTTTTCATTTTTTTTCTCTTCCAGGTGAAGCTCGAGCGCGTGCTTGGCCTCACCGTCCCCTCCAACGCCGCCCTCGACTGCGACCCGCACTCAGGACAGGTCGCCTACCCCGCCGGGTGAGTATTGGCTGAAGTGTGAGTTGGTTCGAGGATTGGTACGTGGGTGGATGGGTTGGTTGGATGTGGGTGAGGGTGTGGGTGAGTGGGTGAGTGAGGGCGTGGGTGAGTGGACGGGTGAGTGAGTGAGGGTGTGGGTGAGTGAGGGTGTGGGTGAGTGAGGGTGTGGGTGAGTGTGTGGGTGGGTGGGTGAGTGAATGAGTGTGTGGGTGGGTGGGTGGGTGAGTCAGTAGGTGGGTGAGTGAGTGAGTGAGTGGATGAGTGAGTGAGTGAGTGGATGGCTGTGCGGTTGGTTATTTGTCTCTGGTTTTCCGGCTCGTTGCTGCTTTGGTTGCTTGGCTGGTTGGTTACTTGGTTGCTTGCTTGGTCGCTTGCACGGTTCGTTTGGTGGGTTGTTTGCCTGGCTAGTTGCTCTTTGGGTTGCATGGTTGTTTAGCTGACAGCTTGTTTTGTTTATTGTGGTGTCTGGATCGGCCATTCCCTTGTTTGACTGTGGTTTGTTTGGGTGTTTGTTTACTTATTTTGTTGGTTAATCGCTTGTTTTTTGTCTGATGGGTGCATGATGGTTGAATTCACGTTTGGCAAGTTGTTTATAGAGAAGGCACAGTCTCTCTCTCCTCTCTCTCTCTCTATCTCTCTCTCTCTCTCTCTCTCTCTCTCTCTCTCTCTCTCTCTCTCTCTCTCTCTCTCTCTCTCTCTCTCCCTACCTCCCTACCTCCCTACCTCCCTCCCTTCCTCCCTTCCTCCCTTCCTCTCCCTCTCCCTCTCCCTCTCCCTCTCCCTCTCCCTCTCTCTCTCTCCCTCTTTTTATGTTATTATCTGGTAATTCACCTAATTTTTGTATGAGAACTGTGAGCCCACACAGGGACTTATCAAGATAAGGGTGAGGATAGCCTACGTTACCACATCCTTTTGAGATGTAACTTTTTGTCTCAATAAACTTGTCAAAGTCAAAAAGTCTCCCTCTCCCTCTTCTCCCACGCTCCTTCCCTCTCCCTCTTCCTCACCCTCCCTCTTCTGCCTCCCTCTCCCTCCCTCTTTTGCCTCCCTATCCCTCTTCTCCCTTCTCCCCCTCCCTCCCTCTTTTGCCTCCCTATCCCTCTTCTGCCTCTCCCTCTCCCTCCCTCTTTTGCCTCCCTATCCCTCTTCTCCCTTCTCCCCCTCCCTCCCTCTTTTGCCTCCCTATCCCTCTTCTCCCTTCTCCCCCTCCCCCTCCCTCTTCTGCCTCCCTCTCCCTCTTCTCCCACGCTCCTTCCTTTTCCCCCTCCCCCTCCCCCTCCCCCTCCCCTTCTCCCCCTCCCATTCTCCCTCTCCCTCTCCCTCTCCCTCCCTATTCGGCCCCCTCTCCCTCTTCTCCCACGATCCCTCCTTCTCCTCCCTCTCCTCCCTCTCCTCATGGGTTTGTGATGCAACTCGACGCTTTGTTGATGGCCAGCGTGTCTTCATCGGGAGGAGGGGGGGAGGGGGGGAGGGGGGGCGAAGGTCATCCATGTGTATTTGCATTGCCGTCGACTCTCTCCCTTCTGCTCTCGGGTAAACAACGCGGAAGAAACAAGCAAGAGCGAGCGGGTGTTGTTGCTCGGGTGTTGTTGTTTTGACCCCCCGTCGTTGTTTTTGTTTTTGTTTTTTTTCTTTTGTCTTTTTTTCTATTTCTCTCTATTTTCTTATTTTTCTTTTTTCTATTTTTCTTATTTTTCTCTTTCTTCTATTTCTTCTTATTATTATTTTTATTATTTTTATCATCATTATTATTAATTCTCTCATTCTTTCATTCCTCCATCATCTTATTATAATAGAATTATTGTTTCCCATTTTCTTCTTCCCCTCCTCCTCCTCCTCCTCCTCCTCCTCCTCCTCCTCCTCCAACTCCCTCTCCTCCTCCTTCCTCCTCCTCCTCCTCCTCCTCCTCCCTCCTCTTCCTCCCTCCTCCTCCTCCCCCTCCCCCTCCCCCTCCCCCTCCCTTCCTCCTCCCCCTCCTTCCTCTCCCTCCCCCTCCTCCTCTCCCTCCTCCTCCCTTCTCCTCCCTCCCTCCTCCCTCCCTCTTCCTCCTCCTCCCTCCTCTTCCTCCTCCTCCCTCCTCTTCCTCTTTCCTCCTCCTCCTCCTCCTTCCTCCTCTTCCTCCCTCCCTCCCACCCTCCTCTTCCTCCTCCTCCCTCCTCCTCCTCCTCCTCTTCCTCCTTGCTCCTCCCTCCTCTTCCTCCTCCTCCCTCCTCTTCCTCCTTCCTCCTCTTCCTCCTCCTTCCTCCTCTCCCTCCCCCTCCTCCTCTCCCTCCTCCTCCTCCCTCCTCCTCCTCCTCCTCCTCCTCCTCCCTCCTCTTCCTCCTCCTCCTCCCTCCTCTTCCTCCTCCTCCTCCCTCCTCTTCCTCCTCCTCCTCCCTCCTCTTCCTCCTTCCTCCTCCCCCTCCTCCTCCTCTTCCTCTTCAAGGAAATAGGGAGGAGGGAGAACGTGGCCGGGGGGGGGGGGCACAGCGGAGCGCGTCGAGGGCGTGCTCCAGCATCGCGCCCGTTCTGCCAACACTTCCGCCAGGGGGTATGGTATTGCGTGCACCCCGACCCCCCCCCCACACACACACATACCACATGTGTTCTCCCTCTTGTTTTTTTTTCTTTTTTTTTCTTTCTTTTCTTCTTCTTCTTCTTCTTCTTCTTCTTCTTCTTCTTCTTCTTCTTCTTCTTCTCCTCCTCCTCCTCCTCCTCCTCCTCCTCCTCCTCCTCCTCCTCCTCCTCCTTCTTCTTCTTCTTGTTTGGATCATTATCATTGGGCATTTTTCTCCGCCTGGCAAGAGGGAGAGACCAAGATGCCCCGTCGGCTAAGGTGTTTCAGAGGGGGGGAGGGGGGGACTTCTCCATTCCGTTCTCTCGCCGCCGTAACTACAGTCTCCTTCTTCCTTTTTATTTCTCCTTTCTTTCTCTTTCTTCTTTCTCCTCCTTTTTCCTTCTCTCCCCTTTTCTCGCCCTCTTCTCCATTTCATCTGCATCCTTCTTTTTTTTTCTCTCCCTCTCCTACTTTTCATTTAATCTTTCCCTCTCTTTCTTTTCCATTCCTTCATATTCCTTTTCTTCCTTCTCGTTTTCTTCTTCCTTAATTTTCTGTTCCTCCCTTATTTTTTCCCGACTTTCCTTTTCCTTCTTTCTCAATATCATTTGCTCCTCCTCCTTCTGCTTCTTCTTCTTCTTCTTCTTCTTCTCCTTCTTCTTCTTCTTTTTCTTCTTCTTCCTCTTCTTATCCTCCTCCTCCTCTTCCTTCTCCTCCTCCTCCCTCCTCCTCCTCCTCCTCCTCCTCCAACTCCCTCTCCTCCTCCTCCTCCTCCTCTCCTCCTCCTCCTCTCCTCCTCCTCCAACTCCCTCTCCTCCTCCCTCCTCCAACTCCCTCTCCTCCTCCTCCTCCTCCTCCAACTCCCTCTCCTCCTCCTCCTCTTCCATCGGCACCACCTCCTTCCCCTTCCTGGCTGGGTCGCCCTGCCTCTGGCGGCATGACTCACTCTCTCTACTCCAGCCCCTATACCGCCCCACCCCCTCCTGCCCCGCTCCCCGCACTCCCTGGCTTCCTCCACTCCTCCCACCCACATCCCCTCCCCTCACCATCTCCTCTCCCCCACCTCAGGCCCCGAGACTTTCCCCCTTCACTTCCCCCCCAGCTCCCCCTCACTCCTCAGGTACCCACTACGTCTCCCTCCTTACCAGCACCACCACCTCCCCCTCTCCCACTCCCACTCCTCCTCCCCCCCCTCCTCCTCCTCCCACCCCCCGCCCCCCTTGCACACCCCACCTGTCATGCTACCTGTGCAAATACTTCCGCCTGTCCCACTGCATGTCCCGGTACTTCTTCCTGTTTCGTTGGCCGTGCGGAGACTTCCTTTTTTGTTTGCTGCTGCTGTTGTTTTTGTTGTTATTGTTTTTGTAGCTGTTGTTTTTGTTATTGCTGTTGTTTTTGTTGCAGTTGTTGTTGGTGGTGTTTTTGTTGTTGTTGTTTTTGTTGTTGCTGTTGTTTTTGTTGCTGTTGTTGGTGTTTTTGTTGTTTTAGTTGCAGTTGTTGTTGGTGGTGTTTTTGTTGTTATTGTTGCTGTAGCTGTTATTTTTGTTGTTGTTTGGCAGCTTCGTGTGGTTTCTCGCCGTGCTGCTGGGAGGTCCTCGTCCCACCGCGGGTTTTGTGAGGTTTCGAAGTCCGGGGAATTAATGGGAAATCGAGGCATTGGTTTTGTACCGCAGGGTTGCTGGTTGCTAAACGGGCTTTCATTTTTTTGCGATTTTTACTTCTCTGCGTGTTGAAGTTTTTTGGTCCCGTCTTCGAGCATCTTGCAAGGAAATTTGGGCTTTGGGCTATACTTTGTTGCTTATAAATGTACTTTAATTTTTTGTAATTTTTACTTTTGGTGTATTGGAATGTTTGGTCTGCCTTCGGTCAGGGGAATTTGCACTCCCCTCCCCCCCTCCCCGGTGATTTTTTTTTTCTAGTGTTAGATTCCACGAAACCTGTGATCTGCTGAATGACTAACATACCCCGCGCGCGAATCGAGGATACAAGATACTGCGCCATGTGTGATCTGATCTCCCTCCCTCTCCCCCTCCCTCCCTCCCTTCCTCCATCCCTTCCTTTTGCCCTCTCTATCTCTTCTCCATTTCTCTCTCTCGCTCTCTCTTTCGCTCTCTCTCGCTTGCTCGCTCTCTTGCTCGCTCTCTATCTCTCTCTCTCTCTCTCTCTTTCTTTCTTTCTTTCTTTCTTTCTTTCTTTCTTTCTTTCTTTCTTTCTTTCTTTCTTTCTTTCTTTCTTTCTTTCTTTCTTTCTTTCTTTCTTTCTTTCTCCACCTCTCTCTACCTCTCTCTACCTCTACCTCGCCCCTTATCATTTTCCTTCCCTCCATCTCTCCCGACTTCCCAACAACTTGAGTACGTGTGAACAGTCAATCTCGGAAGATGACGACTAATACACACACACACTTACACACACACACTTACATACACACAAAAAAAGGCCAAACGTTCACACCGCAGGGAACGCTGAGATGAAAGTGACGTGATGCCGAGTGCCATATATCGTCTTCGGCTCGTTATTGCCCCCGGTGGCATCGGTGGCACTTTCACCTTTACGGCGCCGTGACAACTTCGCCATCAGCTGCTTGAGAGCCCCGTTATCTCGCTTCCTTCTTTGTTGCTCAAGGGTTTTATGGCACCCGTCTGTCTGTCTGTCTGTCTGCCTGCCTGCCTGTCTGTCTGTCTGTCTTTCTGTTTGCCTGTCTGTCTGCCTCTGTCTGTCTGCCTGTCTGTCTGTCTGTCTGTCTGTCTGTCTGTCTGTCTGTCTGTCTGTCTTTCTGTTTGCCTGTCTGTCTGCCTCTGTCTGTCTGCCTGTCTGTCTGTCTGTCTGTCTGTCTGTCTGTCTGTCTGTCTGTCTGTCTTTCTGTTTGCCTGTCTGTCTGCCTCTGTCTGTCTGCCTGCCTGCCTGTCTGTCTGTCTGTCTTTCTGTTTGCCTGTCTGTCTGCCTCTGTCTGTCTGCCTGTCTGTCTGTCTGTCTGTCTGTCTGTCTGTCTTTCTGTTTGCCTGTCTGTCTGCCTCTGTCTGTCTGCCTGTCTGTCTGTCTGTCTGTCTGTCTGTCTTTCTGTCTGTCTGTCTGTCTGTCTGTCTTTCTTTCTGTCTGTCTGTCTTTCTGTCTGTCTGTCTGTCTGTCTGTTTGCCTGTCTGTCTGCCTGCCTGTCTGTCTGTCTGTCTGTCTGTCTGTCTGTCTCCGGCTCGGTTTTGTCTGTTTGTGCTTTGCTGTTCTCTGTGTCTTTTGTGTCATTCCCGTTTTTTTTCCGTTTCTTCGTTTCTTTGTCTGTCTGTCTGTCTCTCGCGGTGTATTGGTTTCTTGGCTTCTCTGGCTGTCAATCTGTCTTTCTATCTGTCTGTCTATTTATCTGTGTATCTATCTATCTATCTGTCCCTCCCTCGCGTCTCATATTTCGGTCTCCCATCTATCTATCTGTCTATCTATCTATCTATCTATCTATCTATCTATCTATCTATCTATCTATCATTCTGTCTGTCTGTCTGTCTGTCTGTCTGTCTGTCTGTCTGTCTGTCTGTCTGTCTGTCTGTCTGTCTGTCTGTCTGTCTATCTATCTATCTATCTATCTATCTATCTATCTATCTATCTATTTATCTATCTATCTATCTATCTATCTATCTATCTATCTATCTATCTATCTATCTATCTATCTATCTATCTATCTATCTATCTATCTATCTATCTATCTATCTATCTATCTATCTATCTATCAATATGTTTGCTTGCGGGCGTAGTTGGCTGGGCGAGCGTGGTTGCGCACTTGCAGTTACATGGCAGCACTATCGTAAATCTCGGTGGGAACGCCAGAAATAGCGACAGGCTCATCCTATGCTAATGACGTCACAGTCTCCCTAATGTTATCAGCTAATGACGTCACAGTCTCCCTAATGTTATCAAGCAGCAGTGTCAGCTGACGAAGATCCGCGTACAAACTACTAAGTCTTCGTAACCATTGATGTTATTATTTTTTTCTCTCGAAATATTTGTGTTGCGTAGTATTTACACGACTCGTTCGGTGGTGGTTTTCGTGTCATGGAGGTCACGTGCTTTTCGTCCGGCCTGGAGCTCGCGCGATGATTGCTCGGTCGGTCGCGAGCCTTTCGGCCCGATATGGGGAGGGCATTCCGCTTGGACATGCCTTGAGAACCGGTCCCTGGCGCAGCCTTGACTCCCGGGCGGCGGGCGTTGAGTGGCAGTTTTGTCCCATTGATGATGAAGGAGGGGGGGGCGGGGAGGGTGATCAGGGAGGGTGATCGGATGGCAGGGGCGGGCGTTGCGTGTGTCGCTCGAAGCCCGTGGCGGCGAGGAGCCTCCCGTGCCCCTCGATGGCTTGGGTTTCGGTTGCGTCACGGGGCGGGGCGGCGGGTGGCGGTGCCCCAGCCCGCCCCGGCTCGCTACCTTGAGGCCTCGTGTCGCGCTCCTGTTGCCAGCTGGCTTTTGATGAGGGGGGGGGAGGAGGCGGCCTCCCCCAGGGCGCCGCGCCCCCGTCGGGCGAACATTGTTTCCACGTCCCAGCTGGGCGACGCGGCGACCGCGGGTCCATGCAGGAAAGGGGAAGCACCGGCGGGGCGCAGGACGCCCTCCCTCCGCCGCGCCGGCCGGAGGAGTTCCGCCTGGTGCTTCCCGCCGGGCGGCCGCGCTCCAGTCGGGCTTGACCGCAATATTCACTCACGCGGCCGCACTAATCGGCGCCGTTCACGCCACACTCGCCCTCGGCGCTTGCGGGTGCCGGCGAGCAGGCGGCAAGCGCTCGCCTTGGGCGTGCTCGGCCATCACTCGCGCGCTCATTCCGGCTCGCTCACTTGCAAGCGCACACTTTCAGTTGCAGGGACGCGCTCGCACGCGCTCACACTCACTCTCACTCTTCTCTCTCTCCCTCTCCTTCTCCCTCTCCCCCTCCTTCTCCCTCTCCCCCTCCTTCTCCCCCCTCCCCCTCCCCCTCCCTCTCCCTCTCCCCCTCCCTCTCCCTCTCCCCCCTCCCTCTCCCTCTCCCTCTCCCTCTCCCCTCCCTCCTCCCTCTCCCTCTCCCTCTCCCTCTCCCTCTCCCTCTCCCCCTCCTCCCTCTCCCTCTCCTCCCCCTCCCTCTCACGCACACTCCCACTCCCACTCCCCCAACCTG